>NW_026705527.1:165000-465000 GCF_029867415.1 Vicia villosa
TCTGAATGTCTCATCGAAATCAAAGAACCAATTCTTGTTACATATCATATGGTTGGTGCAACCATAATCCGAAAACCATGTCTCTTCTTTAGCAGTTATTGAGCTATAAGAAGCCATTCTTCTTCTTTATCAAACTATTCTTAATGCACCTAATAAATTGTCATTTAGGGATATGGTGAAAGGAATATTAATTGAGCTCTTACCAGTAAAATCCTCAGTCTGCCATGAAGCAACATATATTGCAGTAATTAAACCTTAGTCATTCCTCTTTCAAATAAGGCTTTCAATAAAATTATAAGATGAATAAATGGAACAAGTATGTGCTTATGATAGCAACACAGATTTGCATCTGGACCTTAATTTTTTTTGCTGAGAGTCTGAGATACCAAAGAATAGATGCACAGAAATTGTGAATTTACTTGAATGAATGGAGAAAAAATAGCTATGGACACATAAAGAAAATCCTCAGCAAAAAAATCACACAAGAATACAATTATTATGGACATTTAGAAACCATAGCGACAAAATACATTTAGAAACCATAGCGACAAAATACGTCCTATCTATATGTTCTTAAATTCTTCTAGCAGGGAATTGAACTGTTGATGCTGGGCGTTGTTTCAGTCCACTTACAATCCCATCACTCTTCTGTGCAGTTTTCTTGCCCCTTAAAGGAGAAACTAATCTTGTAGCTAGTCTCGAAGGAGAGAAAGATCGGCGGAATTTAGACGCTGTCGATCTCTTTGGAGAATTCTTACTCAAACCTGCAAGTCTTGTTGGTGAAATAGACACAGCTGTGCTTTTGAGCTTCACTTTTGAATTTGAAGGTGGAGATTTTATCAAAAACTTGTGTGGTGAAATAGACACATTACTAGTTCTGCTTTTGGGCTTGACTTTGGAATTTGAAGGTGGAGACTTGACCAAAAACTTGTGTGGTGTTGTTGTTCCTCTATTTCTTGAAATGATAGGAGACCTTGTTTTGCAAAACTGTTGCTGCTGTGGCTGTGATGATGATGATGAAGAAGCATTAGTTGATATGAACAAAGGGTTGGGAAAAAGAACTGCTTTTTTAGCCCATGGTCTATTCCTTGGAGACACCCTATTAGCCAAAGACAAATACTTGTTATTTTCTCTATCAAAATCTCTAACTTTTGGTGGAGAAACCTTAAATGTGATTCTTGAACGAGCTTTTTGAAGCGAAGGAGAACCATCATTGTGTAGTTTTGTTTGCTTCTCTTTCTTCCTTCTAGTCCTAAGTTGAGTGTTTTCAAGGTTTGTTTTCTTGCTTGGCCTTTGAGAGGTTGGAGTTTTTGGATCCTCTTTGGAGGGGGTTTTGCAGTTAACTGCTGAAACAACTTCTCTTGCAAATTGACTAGCATGTAAAATTTCTCCAATGGTTTCTCCTACAAGCATTGCAGGCAAGGACATTCTCCTCCATTCACCTATATAAGGGCTCATAAGTCAATAGAAAGTTATATAATCAACTGATAAAAAAGCAAAACCAATGGTTATAATTATAAATTGTGGAAGTAAATTTAGATTAGTTTTGCAAGAGAAACAGACCTGTGTTTGGAGTCGAGGGAAACTTTCCCACAGGAGATTTTCTTGTGGAACTATTCTTGATCCTTGAGAATGGCAAGAAATTTGAGTTAACAACTAAGAACAACAATTGGTAAGTAAATTAATCATAATAAGTACCTGAGGGATTCTTGCTTGCACCTGAGACTAGTTCTGAGATAACCTCTGGTGCTACGAGGGCTGAGATTGGCCCCTGACACCACCTTGTTTCCACCAGTTACAGTATATTGTAGTTCTTGCAATCGAGCCATGCATTGATCCACCTTCAAAACTCAGAAAAAACCATTCACAATCAAGTTGGAAAAAAAAAAAGAAGAATAAAGTTCGGAATTTTAATCGTGGTTAATTACCTTGTTTAGTGTTTCTCTAATGAGAACAGGATTGAGAGCAGCTAAAGTTTTCCTCAGTTTTGGTGGGGTTCTTGCAACCATCTTGAGAAAACAAAATCTAAACACAAGAGGTGGGTCTCAAAGTAGAATTTCCAACTCAATCACTTATACTTTCATTCACCCAACCAAAGATTGGATCTGAACTCACACACCCACACACTCTCTCTCTAACACGGACCACAAAGCTTTTTTGCTTTTGGTTTCAGAGTTTGGCAAGAGTTTTGATGTGAAAGAAACATGAACAATGATGAGTAACGGTTTGTTTTACAACGGTCGAATGAATCAATGTCTTAATGAGACAAGTGCAACGGCTATATCTTTTCTTGTACTTGGGACCCGGGTTGACTTATTGGAAACATTGTATTATTTTTAATTATTTTCTAACTTAAACTAGTAATGGATCCGTGCGTTCGCACGGGTCACGTAAAGTCGAAATAAATAATAAATAAATATATATAAAACATACACAAATTAAAAATAAAAAATATTTTAAATTATAATTGTCATATAAATATTAATTTAATCTAATTAAAAATATATACTTTAGTAGAAAAAATAAATGAAATAATTAAATAGTCATTATCTGCGTTCGCACGCATCATACAATATCGTTATAAATCTACCGTGAGTAGTCATCTACCCGTGCGTTCGCACGGATTGCACAATGTTATAATAATAAATAAATATAATATATGTGATTATACTTATTTGATTTGGTAATAGGTACCAAACTTTTTTGTCCAAATTTTATTTATTGTCATTCATACCCCTATCTTATTATAAGTATTTGAAATCTTTTTCACTTATTTTAAATAAAAATTTCACTTCCTATCTATTTTTTCAAAAATATAATTAGAGTTTAATTAAGTAGTTATCTATCAGTAGTAAATAAATATAATATAGTATAAATGTAAGCTTTTTATCATTAGTAAATAAATATAATATAGTATAAATATACTATTTGTATCAATTTTTAGTATAAATGTAAGCTTTTTATCATTAAAAAAGTTAATATTTTTTTCAATTAAATTTCATTTTTTTCTTATAAAATATTTGTTATTTGTATGAAATTAAATTTAAAATTAAATATTTGTTATTTGATTTTATTATTTTATTCTTTTCAATTGTTATTTTAAAAAATATATTTATCTCGTTTCAATGTTCATGCAAATACACCTGGTATTGCCCAGCTAACCTCCATGATGCTAATTACTTAAAGAATAAGCAATATTAATCATAATAATATTAATAAGTAAATCATAATAATAATTAGTATTCAATTAATTTTGATAACTTCTTGTTACCTAAAAAAATCATTTAACGTAGGATCACGTTTTCAAATATTTATTTTTAATTAATTTATTATAAATACTAAATATTAATTATTTAATGACTTTTCATTTATAAAAAAATTTAATAACCACATTTCCAATTAATCTATTTTTTTCAATTAATTCCGTTATTAAAATTTAAACGAATATATTTGATATAATTTGGTAATTGCTATTAAACCAAATATATATATTGTAGAAAAACAGGTTTGGCCCGTCGGACATGTTATAATTTTTATAATTGCTTATAATTTTAATTTTACAATTTCTATTAACAAAAATTATAAAATAAAAATAATACAAAAAAAACATATTGGTTTGGTAACAAATTAAAATTGATAATATTTTACTATAAATTAAAATTTGATTTTTTTTTTTTTTGAATTTGCTTCTATTTTTTTCTTTCTCCCGTTTGGATTGGTATTTTGATCAATTATTCACGCATTTTCTCCCATTTCTCCCATATTGGTTGGAATTTTGATCAATTATAACCATTATTATAATAATGAGTTTATAATATAAATTTTACAAAAGTAGTATTATAATTTTCTCATAAATTAAAAATATTAATATTTTTTGGTACAAATTAAAATATTGATACAAATGTCATTATACTGAAACTTGAAATTTAATACTCCCTCCGTTTTTTATTATAAGTCGTTTTGGAAAAAAATTGTATTTAAATATAAGTCACTTTACAATTCCAATAAATAATTAATGTTACTTTTCCTATTACATCCTTAAATATTTATTATTCTCTCTCCTTTCAATTATATAAATTTATCTTCCATATGTCATTAATGAAGGATAATTTTGTAAAAACCTTCATAATTTCTCATCTTAAACTGTGTGAAAAGTCTAAAACGACTTATAATAAAAAACGGAGGGAGTACCATTTAAATAGGTTAATAGTTAAAATGAGAAAAAATAATAATTTTTTTCCTCACTGTTTACTCACATGTAATAAATATTGAGGATTTCCAAATTATTTTATTATTATAATATGTTATCATGATTATAGAGGTTTGAATCTTGTAAGACACGATTCTTATTATTATAATTTATTTTCATGATTATAGAGGTTTGAATCTCACACTATTTTTATTTCCCAAGTCAAATTAATTCATTTTTGAAACAAATAAAGAGAACAATTACAAATTACAATGAAATGGTGCAAGATATTGGAGAAGATATTAATTTAATCTACATGTGTATGTTCGTACGGATCACACATTGGGAGATAAATTGTAAATAAATTCAGTAGTTATAATAATGAAAAATATGTTGCAATAAAAAAACTATTGTTTTGTTTTAAAATATACACTTAACATAACAATAAGATATTATTGTTAAATGGAAAAAATTAATAATGGCAGATATTAATACAATAATAATAATGAAAATGATCCTAGAGGCACAAAATACTCTTTTAAATTAATTTTAGTTAACGTAATTAAGTATTTTTGGCAGTATAAATTTAATGTGATGAGTAGTATAATAAATTGAGTTATTATAGAGACCTTACACTTTCCTAGGCAAATGATGATGAAAAGGCAGCATTGGAACTAATGAGGTGACAAAATATTTTGATTCATGCGTGAATCATTGTAGGGAAAAAAACCAATGGTCCAATTATAATTAAATGAAATCTGAAAAAATTGTGAGTATTATTCCAACAGCCATGACATTAGGAAAATCTAAAAAATTGTGTTTTTAATACATGATAATTTTCCAATTTTTGTTGTTGTTGCTAAGTACATATATAGATTATATCCCTTGAAATCTTCATAGAAAATAAATCATTTATACAAAATAGGAAACATACTCTTAACAATAGAAAATAAATCATTTATATAAAATAGGAAACATACTCTTAACAAAAAAAATAGAATATTATAAATTTCATTTCATTCTCTACCTTAATATTTAATTTCATTTTCAATTATAAATTCAACTTATTAAATGACAATGATTAATATTAGTAATTTTCAAATATATATTAAAATTCATCAATATAGTCATATAATTGATATTATATAAAAGTTTGTGAAATCTATTTTTATTTTTATAAGTTATTTTCAAATATAAAGGGTATAAAATAATATTAAAATCCTCTCATAAAGTAAAATCCTCTCATGTACAGTGAAATCAAATCCTTCCATTTTTTCAATTAAATATAATAAAGATATTATTTAAAAGAATTATGATGAAGATGTACATTTTATTTTCGGTGAAAATTCTACGTGAAAAATTCTCACCGAACACCTACTTTACACTATATTGTTGATATTTTATTAATGATTCAAATTATCAGCTAATGACTGAAATAATTGTCATTTATTTTAAAATCTTAGAATGCAGATACGTTTATATGTAGAGATGATATATATTCTCTATATCTCAAGTTTCTATGCTAAATGAGAAGTAATAAAAAACTTAATTATATTATTTGCATTGAGGAAGTCAACAACCATGACTTTAGGAAAGTGAATGCATATGGCCGTAGGAAAATGTTTAATTTCAAATACAATAATGGACAATTAATTAACAATAGTTATCATATAAAAATATTATACTATATGAATTTTTTTTATTGAATAGAATATATGATTTTCCATCAACTATTATACTTTAGCGATTAAATTATTTTTATAGAAGCATAATTATTTTTAGTAGAATGGGTTAAAATAAACTATTTCAACATTAATACATTTATCACACAAAAATGATAATGATTACTAAAAAAAATCATAATAATTAACAGTTTATAAAAAAATTCAATGCTATTTACATCACTTAAAATATTAGATAGTGAGAATATGTCAATTATGCTAGTTACGAAAACAAATACAATGACTACTCTATTTAAATGATTTATTATTATCAATTTTCATTTGTTTATTATTTTTGTATTTTATTAATATTTAAAAAAAATAAAAAATGGTAATGATTATTAAAAAAAAATCATAATAATTAATAGTTTATAAAAAAATTCAATGGTATTTACAACCTTTAAAATATTAGATAGTGAAAACATGCCAATTATGCTACTTAGGAAGACACGACACTACTATCGTCCCTTAAATATATGTATCAATTTTAAAAACTCCAAAATTAAATACTATTAATAATAATCCAAACACATTAGAAAATGCAAAGAATCTTGATATCAATAATTACAATTCATTTTGAATTCTGGGGTAAGGAATCGCTTACCAATGTAAAATTTGCAAATGAAAAGTTTTTTTTTGGGAACTTGATAAGATATGCACGCCTAATAAATATAATATATTATTTGTTTCGGAAAAAACATGTTAAATAAAATATTAAAAATATTTCAAAATTCAAATCAATTTGAATTAAGAAAATTAATGTTGTGATAATTACATAATCTCACAATATTAATTATTATTAATATATATTAATCACATGAAAGTGCATTTATATTATAAAAATAAACACAAAAAGTATAAGAATAAATAACAATACATATTTTCACGAAACATCATTCTTTTATTTATTTATGTTTTTAAGAAATCTCTATTAAAAATCACTTAAAATAATCAGAATTAATATCTTAATAAAAAAGTATGAACTAATGACATGCTCTCATTTATGTAAAAACAAATAATTCCTCTTCCTTCAAAATCTTCCATTCCACCTGTATATTACTGTATATTAATACCTGTAAAAAAACAATAATAAAAAATTGATATGTTAAAAGAGTGAAAATAATGAAGATCTTTTATTAAATGTAATTATACAATAAGAAAATTAAATTAATGAAGAAAAAAAAGTAGTATTGGTGCCATTTTAAATTATAGTGTGCCTGATTATATGCACTTAGATGGTTAAAGTACACTTCTTCTATCATTACACAGCAACACAGACAAAGTTTTTGCTTATAATCTTTTATACCAAAAAGAATATCGAAAAAATGGTGTTTATTTGCTTTCTCTTACGCTGATTTATTTGTTTTTCCTTAAAAACTCCCAAAGCTTCCTTCCTCATCCCAAAATAACAAAATGAAAAAATAAATTTCTGCAAAATCAAAAACCAATCATCACGGTTACATTCTCATTTTTTTATGAAATCAAAACCAAAAATTTAAAGCTTGAATCAGTAATAAAAAAAATGAAAAGGGGAAAAACAGAAACATTCAACGGTGACTTTAAACAGCGACAATGTTAGACCTGCGGATCTGAGTGGCAGAAGGAATGTGTGGCACGGTTGTAGACGGTGGCAGTTGATGTAGACTGAGCAACTTCTGAAAAATAAAATACCAAGAATTCATTATTATGAAAAATCAATAAAATAAAATAAAAGCAGATTATTGATTAAAAAAAGGTAGAGATGAAAAAATAATGAGGTAAAGGAAGATGAAAAGAAACCTTTTGTTTGATATAAGAAAGAGTCAGATATATTTGATTAAGAGAATGAATTTAAAGATGGAGGAAAGGAATTGGAAAGAGTTGTGGTTCAAATTCGTAATATTTTCAATGCTTAGAATATTGGAAGGAACTGTTGAAGAGAATGATATACAACTTTGTTGAAGAGAATAAATTTATAGATGGAGAGAAAGAATTTGAAGGGACTGTAGTTCAAAAACACTGAACTTTCCAAAGCTTAGGTATTGAAATGACTACAGCGTGAATACATATTCCATAGAACCTAGTGCATCTTTTTCATATTCCAATAAAAAAGATTTGCATTAAATTAGTTGTTGGAATGTAATTATTGTTAGTTGTGTAATTACTCTTAGGGGTATGTAAAACCATTTTAAATTGATTGTGATTAGGGTAATTAAGGAAATTTGGTAGTAATCGATTTTTATATATTAAAATAGATAGTTGGCAAATTCTAATTAAAGTGATATTAATAGTTGTTTTATTATTTTCGTCAAGGAGATTTAAATTTTGTAGTGCTACAAAACTTAGTTTTGTTATTAAACTAGCACATTAAGTATATTTAAAAAATCTTGTAAAAAAAAGTATATTTAAAAAATATTATTCTTAAATATAATATTTAGTTTAATAATATTATTCTAAAGAGCATATTTTAAATAGATAATCAAGAATATTAAGGTTATATTTTTAAAATAAATATATGAGATCGAGTGTACATACGCTTTCTTTTACTATAATAATATGCCATTAATTTCAGTTTGAGATTTCATGCTATTTGCAAGACAAGAGAGGTATGGCATGGCCTCTTCAAACATATAATAAGCATTTTTTATTTTTTTGCAACTATCAGAGAACAAAATTTGACTTGATAATTGCAACTATCTCTACTTGAACAAAATTTTGTATGAAGGACACAATGAGTGCTACTTGAACACTTTAAATTAACAAGAAAAAGACCAATAATGCAATGAGAGGAGAAACGAACATCATTTGATCGAACAACACTCAAATATATATATATATATATATATATATATATATATATATATATATATATATATATATATATATATGTAAAGCTTCAGAAATTGATCGAAACATTCAATAACAAGAGATCAAACTTAAAATACATCAAAGGATTCATAATGAAAGACAGTTCATTAAACATGAATTTGTTTATAAGATAAAAAATATATGCAATAGTGATGATTTCAATTGTTTTTTTTAGTTCTCTTAGACTGAGAGAACTCCATAATAATGATCTCCTTTGTAGCACAACCAAATTTGGATGCCTACCCATATGTGAACCTGCCTGAGCATAAGCAGATATTATGAACAAAATACAAGGTTTACTGCAGTTGAGATGGCAATAATGATGCTTTTTGTTTGGCTCTTAGCGCGAGAGGACTCCAAAGTACAGGTTTCCTTTGTAGCGCAAATGCAGACGTGAAGTTGCCCACACGTGAACCTGCCCCATGTATTGGACTGCCCATAAACTTGCTGCTGCTGCCTCTAACAGGTATTGGGGCTTGAGCATGTACGGGACTGCCCCTAAACTTACTGATGCATCTAACAGGTTGTATGGGTGTTGTATCAATTGAAGTTCTCGTAGTCGATGGGACAAACAAACTTGAATACCGACCCCTTCGGCTCCTCATTATTGATGCACTGCTTCCCCCGGTAGTCATTTCAGGTGTTGGATCAGGATGGAGTGTAGCAATGGAGACTCGCCTCTTTGGCTTAAGGATCTGCTTTATTGATACACTGCCTCCCCCAGTAGTCACTTCAGATGTTGGATCAGGATGGAATGTAGCAATAGAGACTCGCCTCCTTGGCTTGAGGATCTGCTTTGTTGATACACTGCTTCCCCCGGTAGTCATTTCAGATGTTGGATCAGGACGGAGTGTAGCAATAGAGACTCGCCTCCTTGGTTTAAGGATCTGCGTAGTTGATTGTACAGGCGGTCTCATGGCAATGGATGCCCTGCTTCCTGGTCTTGCAAAGCCTTCAGTATCTGCTGTCATTGAATTTCCTCTGGTAGAATTTTCCTTTCCATTCATTTGATGAATGTTTGTGTATCTCTTTGATCTTTTAGGAGATGAGAAAGGGATGAAATTCGTTATCCTTCTGAGGGGCATTCTAGAGTTTGAAGGTATCAATGGTGGCTTTTTATCTGTCACGCTTGTGTGTTTAAAAAACGTTGGTGGTTGAGCTGAAACAGCAGCAAGAGATCTATTTTCTTGCTTTAGTCTAGTTTTTCTTTCTTCTGCTAGCTGATTCTCAAGGTCCCGTACCTGTCATATCATTTCAGAGTTGATGAGTATGATATATAGATATGAACATGAAGGTACACTTACATTTTTACTTATAGAAGGCATATATGGATTTATACCTTTTCCTGAAGGCTTTTACAAGTAAATTCTTTCGTAGAAAATCGGATTTGCAAGGATTGCAGGCTCTCCTGTAGTTTCTTTATCTCCTTCTCGTCATGTTTGGCCTTTTCTGCCTTTTATGATGACAAATATTTATGAGTTTATGCAATGAAAAAAGAACATGATTACATTCTTTTTGAAAGCACAATTATACTTTAGCTTACCATTTGCTTGTTCTTAAACAGATCGCTGAGGTCTACTTGTTTGCGAGCAGGACCACTCTCGATTCCACGGACACGAGTGGCGAAATTCAGCGAACATAGTGTCTCTCCTAAGTCCGCTGAGCTTGGACTAACTTGGACAAACATTAAGGTTTTACAATCTCCCCCTGCATTTCAGTCCCAGGTCAAATCTTATTAGTTATGTAAAGCAGAAGTTGCAGCACTGCATTTCAAATCACAAAAGGAAAGGTCACTTGAAAAGAATCATAAATTTTATATTGCTGAAATAAAAACTCACCTAAAGAGCTCTGCAGTATGTGAGTAAGCTTTGAGTTTCTGCCTCAAATAGAAAATACAAAATGTTAATGAGATAAAGGAGCCTTATACGACTATGTGTTTGATGGACGACAATAAAATTTTACCTGTAAGCCTTATACGACTATGTGTTTGATGGACGACAATAAAATTTTACCTGTAAGGGATGTGGGCTGCTTTGGAAGCAAGTGCAGAAATAACATCACCAAGTGCCGAAAGAGACTTGTTAATAAATTGAGATTCCTTCAGTCTTTCTCCCTCAGCTTCAGTTTTTCCCACACGCTCACTACCTGCCAAGTCTACTAGCCAAAGGTGACTCCTTGTTTTCTGGCCATTAATTAAACTCTCCCCGACAACAGTTACTCGCAACAAGCTGCATAAAAAACACCACCTCCTCATTGTCTCAATGAAATAAAGAATTACATATAACTCAAGGAGAATACTATTGATTAATAAGGCTAAAATATAAATGAAACAAGGTATTTGAAAATTAAAATAAAATATAAATGAAATATCTAATTGGCTGTAAGAATCAAGGCATACCAATGAGAACGGCTGCTCTGCTCATTAGCAGAAGTGGATCCAACAGATCTGACTTTGTTTCCAGTCTTGAGCAATTCCCACACATCTTCTGTTCCATTCACCTGAGTTTCAACAAGTCCTGGGACTTCTTGTGTTCCTTCTGCAGCTTGCTTTATCTCCAATCTTAAGTTTAAAATTTATTTTCCTCATCAGTGATATCTCTCCAAAAAGAATACAACAAAATTTTATGCATGTTGGACATTTATTAGTTTGACATTTAGAGGAAAATTCATTTCAAATGCCGAACCGATTAAAAAATTTATATTCTACATAATACTTAAAACTCTGAAATGAAACTATAATAGTTATCTTTTTCTCACAGCCTCATTATCCAGCAAAGCATTATCTAATCGGCATTCTCATATTTTTTCTGTTTATTAAGATCATATGAAATGACTGTCTATTTTAAAATGAATGAACTAAAAATTACAATGCTAAAATAATTAGAGTACTAAGAAGAATTAAAACTCACTTCTTCGGCTGGGCAGAATTTTCCACCAAAAGATCTCTTAACTTCTCATTATAAACCTCTAGCATACTAACATGCAACCGATACTTCATTACACCCTTTCTCTCTTCAGATATCTTAAATAATTCTTCAAGTGTTCGGTAGTTAACTCCCCTCTCTTCAGGAGTTCCCTCCATTGTAAATGTTTTACCGGTTCCAGTTTGTCCGTAAGCAAATATACAAACATTAAAACCATCCAATACTGATGTAGCAATAGGTTTAGTTTGTGAAAAAACAGCCTCTGCGTGTAAATAAAATAACATTACACATATTGGAACAGCTTTGAGAATGAAAACAAAATAGCATTAGTGCAATAATATCAAAAGTTGTAACTCCTTATATACCTTGGTTATCTTCTGGCTTAAACACATGATCAAATTTAAATGACTTCTTGGAAGAATCTGAGTTAATGACTTGAAGCTCATTGTCCAGAGTCGATTCAAAATTGACAACAGATGTATACCCGTTCCCAGTTTCACTTACACTTAAAGGTCTGCATCTGCAGAAAACCCTGATATTACCCTTAATTTCAATTATTTCATTGTAAAGCCGCTTTCGCTCAGAAGATTCATCCAGATACTTCTTTTTCAAGAGTTCATATTCAGAACCTATAACCAGATAACAACAAAACTATAGTTCAAACTAGCCAATAACAAGAGAACACATTTTATCTAGTTTTTCTAAAAGAACCATACCGAGAAGCTGAATAGAGTTCAAAACATCGGGGCCTGAAAAGGACTCAGTTGTGACTTTCACATGATCAGATAAGGCTACGTGCTGCTTCTTCAAATCCTAATGCAAGAAATAATCACAAAATAAACTGAAATTATGAGAAACACAAAACAAAACCCTATAAACCTAAACTCTACTGAAAAATACAAAACACGGTATGAAGAAGTAGCGTTATAAGTTAATAACAAGTAATTCACCTGAACTTTGGTACTGAGATCAAGTATTTTCTTGAAGATCGGAAGTGTATGACCTAGATCTGGTGAATTCTCATGGATTCCATTAGAAATGCTGTATTCATCCATCGAATCAGAGTTTTCGTTTACTTCCTTCGATTCAGCATTATCTGTTTATTAAATTCAAAATTCATAGTTCGGTATCATGGATAATAATAATTGAATAAAATGGATTCGAATCAAGAATGTTCGGGAACTAACCTGAGGGAAGAGCGTTTACCGATTGCTTGAGTTCGCAATCTCGTATGAAGTCTTGAAATCGTTCCGCGAGCATTTGAATTTGAATGCTTTGATCTGCAAGAAACAGTGATTAGTATCAAAGAGTAAAGACAATTAAGAAATGAATCGTGTGCGGAGAGAAGAGAGAGTGGTTTACCGGTCATTTCCATTGGCTTGTGAAAGAAGATGAAGAAGAATCTGAAAGATGAAAGCAAAGAATTGTGAAATCTTTCTCGCAGAAATGAGAAACTGTGTGATTTTTGAATTTTTGCTAGTGAAGAATCTTCTAGAATTCGGAGTAAAGTTTGAAATGAAATTGTTGCAACGGCTATATTCATTCAATTTGACGGGAGCGTGTCTACCGTGCCGATTTCCAATTTGTTTACTGGGCCTGGGTGCTTAATCAGATTATTGGGCTCGGAACATTTCACTACTTAAACCCTGAAGTTATTACTCAAACTCCCTTTTAATTTGAGAAAAAAAGTTTTTAGATTTTTACTGTCAAAATAAATAAGAAATTGTTTTAGTTTATTCAAATGTATGTGGGAAGAAGTTACAAAACAAAAATCAAACATACAACCCTACTTTCATTGGAAAATTCTTAGGTGGACACGGATTTAAGAAATTATTTTTCACACAACCAATCACAAAATTTTAATTAATTAAAAAATAAATCAATAGTTTTATCTCTCCTTCATAATATCAATCACCCCATGAATCCAATTAAAAACAAAATTAAAATTAAAATAAATTAAAAAATTGCTCTCTTCTAATTGGTTGTTCCTAAGAATATGGATTTAGGATCGTGTTCATGCAAGAATTTCTCACTTTCATTAAAGTAAGATCTTAAGCCCTCTGTTAGGGTTTCCATGAATTTTCCATCTCTAGGGTTTACTTCTGCAAACCATGGAGCCCAGAATAAAGAAAGAAGACATGTGGGATCATAGTTCCAAGAAAGTTAAAAACAAATGCGAGGAACGAGGAAGAGGGAGATTCTCTTTCTTTTTCAATTGGAGGCATGCCTACAAACATGAAGAGTCTCAACTCCATAACAATTATATCATTAAAGAAGACTGTCATTGGTGAATCAACTGTTCTTATGATCGAATAATTATTTGAAATTGAAGAGGGAGATCTTGGAGGTTTAAAGGTTGAATAAAGAAAAATGGGTGATTACGAGTGCCGCGAATTCATCCTGTCCGAGAAAGAGGATAACTCAGTAGTGAGGCCCTAGAAAAAAGGTCTTATAATGGAGGTGCTAGGGCGAAGAATAGGATACAAATCCTTGGAGAATATGTTAAAAAGGTCTAGTGAAGGTGTTAGGGCGAAAAAAGGTATTATAATGAAGGTGTTAGGGTGATGTATCTTGAACATTGTCTACATAGGCCAAGATTACTACCTAATCACATTCACGAATGAAGAAGATCATAACTCAACTCTGATGGAAGGACAATGGGTCATTTATGACCATTATCTTTTTGTGAGAGCTTAAAGCGCGAGTTTCTTCCCTAACAGTGATGCCATAGAACACCTCGTTGTGTGGGTGAGGATATGAGGGTTGCTAATTGAACTCTATGATAATTGGGTTATTTCATTCATCAACGATCGTATATGGAAAACGGTTAAGGTGAATAAAAACACTTTAACTAATGAGAGAGGAAAATATGTGCATCTGTGTGTTGAGGTTGATTTAACCAAGTCCCTCTTAGCCACGTAGAGTATGAAAAACTACATTTGTTATGTCTTTCTTGTGGAAAATCCGGACATTACATGGCAGGATACAGGGAGAAAAAACAGATAGAGACATAGCAAATAAACATTGAAAAAGAGGGCAAAAACGACAATGGGAATGATAAGGAAAACCCAACATTTGATATTATTATGCCTTTGAGAGTGGTTCAAAAACCCAAGAGAATAAGGAGACATAAAGTGGTGCACGAAAAATCCATGGAACTAGCGGGGAGAGGCAATGCTAGAGTACAAGGAGGAGTGGGGAAAGTTAATGATTCAGTGAACAACAGTGGGTTGAGATTCATGAAGCTAATGGAAGATTTGGAAACAAAATAAAGGGATGATGCAGAGGTGAATCACAAAGAAATTAAAATAGATGATGTGGTGTGTAATGAAGGGGAAAATTACGAGATTCAGGGAGATTAAAATGGAGAACTAGTTGAGGACCACGTGGTTTCATATGGAAAAGAGAAAACAAAAAAAGTCAAAATGGCGAGTAAACAATCGAGGTTAGATATTACGTTTAAGGGAGTTCAAGAAGACAAAATAACTTGTGGAAAGACACATGGAAGAGGTAGGAGAACTTTTGAGTGGTTGATTGAAGAGAGAGACATGATTGAGCTTGTTAATGGATTAACGTTACAGGAGGATATGAATAATAAAGGGTGTAAATTAGTGGTAATCAACATTGTGCCAAATAGTATCCATGATTTGGATAAGTTGGGCCCAAAGGAGTTGAGAGCCCATGGATCAAACACTAGGGTTTACTTTGAGACCAAAGGAGTTGTGAATGGGGAATTGATGAACAGGAAAATAATTAAAGTCGATGCCACAGAAATCTTGTATACATTGAAGATCATGGAGATTCATATATGGTGTTGGTTGAATAAGGCCCTAGTTCATTATAAGGGGAAACAACTAAAAATCAACTAGTCTTATGAAATGGGAACAAAATAACATCTTAATCTCGAATTGCAGAGGAACAACGAACAAGGCTTTTCAACGGGAATGTAAAAAGTATATTAGAATGACCAGCCCTAATATTTTCATTATTCTAGACACTATAGTGAATCCAAAGAATCTGTGTAAGAAGTACAAGTTTCTTGGCTTAGGGGGGGGGGTTACGCCTACTTTAACGTGGTTGGTTATTCTAGGGGTACAGTTATAGCTAGGATGGAATAGTTGATATCTCTATTGAAACTCGCTTTCAAGTTTTGCATACTAAAATCAAATTAGAATATGGTGGCATTTGATATCTCACTCATGTGTATGGTGGCCTTAGGGAAGAAGGAAGAAAATAGTTATGGGATGCGTTATAGAGTATTACTCAAACCATGAATGAGGAATGGCTCTTAAGAAGTAACTTTAGTGATATTTTAACAACAAAAGAGAAAAGAGATGTCGCCCCCACATCAACTCGCAAATGCAGCAGCTTCCAGGATCTAATTGATAAATTTCATCCCATGAACATTGATTCTATAGGGCATAAATACACTTGGAGAGGGTATAAATACACTTGGAAAGGCCATATAATCCACGGGGGGATTAGATTTTATGAAAGAATGGATTGAGCTATGTGTAATGATGTTTGGAATCTTCAATTTCGAGATGCAATAGTTAAAATTTTGGTGTGTGTTGATTATTCGGACCATCATCCCATTCTCATATCACTTAAGGATGGAAATTTTTAAAGACCCGCCAAAACATTTAAGTTTGAGTGTGCGTATGGGTGCTAGAAGATTCTTATGGCGAGATGTTAGAGGAGGCTTGGGACAAGAACATTAATTTCAAGAGTAATCGGGAGAAGGTCAAACAAGCTACCTCAATATGGATTATGCTCATTTTTAAGAGTATGAAAAAGAAGAAGAATTATATTTTGATAAGGATCACATGTATTCAGAAGGTGATATAAGTAGGAAGATAGCATGTTGGGATTTGCAAGTTAGAAAAAGAAATTCAACAAACTATATCTTAAGTTTTATATGAAGAAGAACTTAAGTGGTTTGAACGATCTAAAATGAAATGGTTAACCGGTGAAAACAAGAACACGAGGTTTTATCACGTGGCTATTGTTTAGAGAAGAATAAGGAAACTCATCAAGATGATCAAAATAAATAATGAGGAATGAACTAAAGATGAAGATGTGATCAATAAGCTTTTTTAAAAATGGTACCAAAGTTTATATTACACATGAGCCTTATACAAGGAGTTCACAGTGTTTGTGTGTATGATTTTACACATGGAAAATCTCATGATTTATGCACACACTACACTAGCCCTTGTCTCATTAGAGCTTATACAATGACATAATTCCTCACCTCTCAAACCTCATGTGATTACATAACAAACTCACAAAATATCACACAAAAATTTACAAAATATCTCAAAAATATCACACAAAAACTCACAAAATATCTCTAATAAACTCACACAGATTGCACACCTTTCATCCCCTATCTCCCTCAATTCACACATTTGAATCCTAACAAACTTCCTCACATACTTTGATCACACACTCACACAAATCTGACCTAATTTCACTTATAAAGCTTAAGAGAAATCTCATTGAGAGACAACTACGATTTTACCATATTTAGAATCAAAAGAGTCTCTCAGAGAGAAGAAAGGGTAATTTACTGATCATTTCCATATGCTTGTGAAAGAAGAAGAAGAAGAATGATAAAGTGATTTTTTCTTTAAATTGTAAGGGTGAAGGGATAAGTGTAGGGATGTAGAGTAAATTTTTCCAAAATTAGTTGAATTACATTAAATTGCAGTTGCATTTGATACAAAAAGTTCTCCATCTCGTCCATGACATTTTTCAATATTTGTTCAACATCCTTGCTTTGTGTTACTAACGAGGTACCTTGACGCTAGAATGTATCGTTTTCATCGACACATATAATTGGTGGTTGTGATTGAGGATTTTGCTAACCTCCATTGTTGTTGGCCTATCTATGAGGCCCTCTATGTTGTATGTTGGAGTTACAATTTTGACGACTTTATTCTCATTGTGATGGACCAGAAGGAGCTTGACTTATAGTTACTGTCATAATGTTAGAATCTTGATGCCTAAGTATATTTATTTAATCTTATAACGGGCGCCATTGTTCATGTATGAATACAAATGGTTGATCGATTGAGTTGGTAATGCAATCTTAATGTTTATTGATATAATTTTCAAGTTGTCTCTCAAATATTCTCTCAAAATGATGAAGTGTACCTTCATAAACACTATGACATCAAAGTTAGGTTAAAAGTGAGCAAGTAGTCATGATTGAATTAATTAGGAATTGAATGGACACCCCTTATTTATAAAGTGGCAAGACTCCATATTCTTGAATTAGTTGATATCTTTATTGAGCTGATAAGTCAAATTGTATTAGGATAAATATGATGTGTCAAAATAATTAAATGTCGAGATAAACGATAATGCTCATTTGATTTGAATATAATGCATTACATAAATGCTTTTAGAATCTGTATCTTTAAGGGAACTTATATCCCGATGTAATGCGAGAGTCATTCTGATATAGGAGGATTGTGCGTATCAAAGAAGAAATCACACGTCGGAAAACATTTTAATATTTAAGCAATTTTAGTTTTAATATTTAAGCAATTTATATTTTATTTGTTTTATTTAATTTTGTTTTGGATTAAAGGCCCATAAGGCCCAATAGGGTTTATTTGTTTTCTGTATTCAAAGACCTTTGGCATGGCCATAAGGATTATCTCTTTTATTATAATAGAATCGAAAGTTTTCTTTATTCCTGGTGGACTCCAGAGCTTATCTATAGGGTTTGCGCTTGCAACCCTGTTTTCATTCAAGGTTTAGCGCTTGCTATTCCTTTGGGCGGCTTCCGACTGCGTTAGTTGGCATCAGAACAGGTTTTCTCCTGTTCTTTTTGTAGCTTGACAACTATGGTAGATCAACCGGTGACCAAAGCAAATCCTGAAGGAATTACCACGGCTTTTACCGCGGCTCTAACTGCTTTGACTGAATAGATGGCGAATTTAGCAAATCGAGCAAACAACGCCAACAATAATGGGAATCGGTGAAGAGACAGGAGAGAGGAACCTATTAGTGTTCTATGGGGTGGAAATTGCGTCGAATATTCGAGTTCTGATGAAGAAGAAACTTACCATGAAGAGCTTAATCGTGGGAATCTACAGAACAGCTGACCGGTAAAATAGCAAGTGTACTATTTGTTTACCGATGTAGTAATACGAGAGTAAATTCCCAAGTATCGAACTCGCGGACTGCGTAGGAATTATATGTTTCAGAACAGTGCAATTGAATAAAAAGTCATCGGGGTATTTGGTTTTTATGTTTAATTTAAATAACAACTTATGCAAAGCGTAAAAGTTAAAATAGTTTGATTCAATGAAAATATGGGGACACAAGTCAGGACTGATGTATGAATCGCTCTGCAATGAAATAATCACCACTTAACAGATTAACTTTAGAAATTATCAATACCGACACCAAACATTGATTTTCCCTAATTCCTTAGTGAAAACTTCTTGAGATTAAAACCCTCTTTCAATTCCTTAACAAGATAGTTTTACCTCAAGATTCTAAAAAGAACATAGCCCGGATAATTAGGTCGCTACACATTAATCCTTATTCCTAAGTGATTCATAGTTATAACGTTATGATTAAAAAAGCGTTAAGGTAGTTTTCCAACAAAACCTTAACCGTATATCATCACATATATTTTCCAATATAAAGAAGTAATAAGCACTTTTAATCATAAACTGAATTTCATAAAGATAATCCGCAAATTAACGGTAAATTATAGTCATTACATCACATGATTCAGGGACATCAATCCTAACAAGTTTAGAGTTTAGTTACCCATGGCAATTATCAAGATAACAATGATTAAAGATGAAAACATTACAATTGGTTGAATCGGAATTGATCTTTAATCGCGGATGCTCTTGAAGATTTCTTCGCTCCAAGCCCTAGTGCTCTCAATCTCTATTTTCACGTTCTCCGACCGTCAAAAAGTGATTTTCTTCTTTCCAAACAGTGACTAAATACCTCACAGCAAATATTCTCCTACGAAAAGTCCATCATACCCTTACTTAAGTGACAGATTTCATAAGTTAAAAATCGGAATTTTTCTGCGCACATGTCTGACACGGCCGTGTCATGGGACACGGGTGGCCGTGTCAGACCCCTGACTTCTTGGTTCCAAGATTTCTCAACTTTTTCTCTTCAGCATGTCTGACACGGCCGTGTCATGGGACACGGGTGGCAGTGTCACAACTCTGTCTTCTTGGTTTTCATATTTTCAAGTTCTTCTCTTCAGCAAGTCTGACACGGCCGTGTCCCATGACACGGGTGGCCGTGTCACAGCTCTGTCTCACCAAAATTCACTTTTTCTTGCCTCGAATCGTGCCCTGTATCTGCATAACTTAAAACACTACCAACACAAGATCAAAAGCAATGGAAAAACGACGGAAACTAGAAAAGATAACACACCAGATTCAAATACAAAGATAAATAAAACTAATCAAGAACTAGACTAAAACGACTTAAAATACCACCGAATGAAGTGCTTTTCCATTGATTCGAACATAGGAACAAGGTGAAATTGGTGGCCGATCACAACCCCAAACTTAGCTCATTACTTGTCCTCAAGTGATGGACGAGAAAACAAGAGGACACCCATGAATTTTTCTTATGCTCCACAACACAACTGATGCTTCCACACTTGATATATACTTTCGTGTCAAAGTGTTTGATTCCCCTCTCCGAAGTTTTCCGTTGTACTTCAATGTTGACTCATTCTTTCACCTGCAAGCTCAATCACACTCTCACAAATTCTCTCTGGGTTAAGTGTTTCACTCATTCATGAAGGCATACATATCTACTCCTACATTTTGTACACATTCTAACACAATTCCACATAATCAATAACACACACTTTTTGAGGACTTACGGGTTGTAACGGGGCTTAGGTTAGGTAGGATAAACAAAGAAATTGGGTACGAGGGTTTATGGTTTGGTATCAACTAATTCGTCTGATATCTTTTTGCATATTACATAACATTTGGAGTGTTTAGCGATTTTTCTGCTTTCCGGACTCTTAGAACTCTTTACATGATGGCAAGTGTGTAAAACAAAATCAATTTTTCTCTTTTTTTTTTCTTTTACACAAATATTTTCTTTCTTGCATATGTTCTTTTTTTTTCTTTTCACACTTGCCTCCTTCTTTTGCTACCGGACTCGGTTACCCCAAACTTAATTTTTGCTATCGGACTCGGACTTATAGTTCATACCACATATAGAGAAAACAAGAGGGGCTATAAAAAAAAATAATTTTTTTTGTTTTGTTTTTTTTTTTATTACTAAAAGAACAACAAGGATGATGGGTAAAGATTGGTTAACGAGGGATAAAAGATAACAAGGTTGGGTAAGAAAGGCTCAGGGTTAAACAAACAATAGTGCCTCAGTGTGTGTGATCAATTTGTGTACTATATGAAGAACAAATGCAAAATTAGAGTGATGATGCCATACCTGATGCTCTCTCATGATGAAATGATGTGTTTGGCTTGTATATTCTCACATGTTAGGTATTGCTTACAGGTTCAACAATGGTCTCCATTTTGTACAACTTCATGTCCGGTTCGGGTTGTTCTAAACTCATTCACTTGGCACCATCAAGTTGCGTCTAGCATTTTCTTCAGTTGTGTCAACTTTCACAGGTGCCCAGGGAACCAATTTAGGATGCGTCTTTCCCTTTTTTCACCTTCATTCTCATGATCCTTTTCTCTGGAATTACACTCATCCTGATGCACAAAATACTCAAAACACACATGCAAATAACAAAAACAGAAATAACATGAAATAACTTAAAATGAAAGAACCTCCCCCACACTTGGATTTAACATTGTCCTCAATGTGTAAGCAAGCATAAGGGAGACTTACAGTGCTCACTGAGGCGAAGGTGGAGGGTTGATAGGGGGCCCACCACTATGAAAACGAATTTGTCAAAAAAAATTGCGTTTCTGTCTGACACGGCCGTGTCACGGGACACGGGTGGCCGTGTCAGAACTCTGCCACTCTTCCAAAATTTGATTTCAAAAGAAAATCCTTCAGGGTCTGTGACACAGGTGCCCGTGTCAGACCCCTGACTCTTCCACAATTTGAATTCTTTTCTCTAACCGCTTCTCGCCTCGCAAAAGACACACTGTTTGTACCTACAGAATAAAAAATGCAAAAACACATAAAACTATTAAAAAGAAATCCCGTGGGTTGCCTCCCACGAAGCGCTTCGTTTAACGTCGCATGGCTCGACGGTCCATTCCCTTCTGTTATGGGGGATACTTCCTCTTCCACACCATGTTGCTTGTCCTTTCCGGAACCCAGAACTCATCTAGATTTAAAGGATGGGCCACTTTATGCCTCAAGTCACTTTCAACTTCCATCTCCTCACCTTGATGTTCCTTTTTATTTCTTTCCTTGATTTCTTTATTGGACTTTGGAGTTTTTATATGAGATGCCGCCACCTGAGAGATTATGCTTGAGACCTTTTTTGGGGTTGGTTCCGATCTTTTGCCTTCGCCTACTATGTAGATCATTCCAACTGAAGATTGATTATCTCCACTTTCACCTTGCTTCTTGGTGTTTAACACTTTCAGAATTATTTCTTCATCAAAAGATTTCAAAGTCAGAGTACCTTTTTCAATATCGAAATTGCACCGACTAGTGCGCAAGAAAGGTCGACCCAGAATAATAGGGGTTTCTTCATCTTCAGGGATATCCATTATTTCAAAATCAACTGGAAAAACAAATTTGTCAATTTCTACCATTACATCTTCTGCCACCCCATATGACCTCTTCATGGTGTGATCTGCAAATTTCAACTCTGTTCCTCTTTCACTCACCTTTTCAATACCGAGCTTTTTGAAGGTAGATAACGGCATTAAGCTCACACTAGCACCCGAATCAATTAGAACCTTCATGAAAGTTCTGTTTTTTATCGTGCACGGTATTGCAACTGATCCAGGATCTTTTTGCTTGATTGGTATTCTCTTCTCTGGTGAGATTGCACAACATTTCTCCTTCTTAACTACCCCTTCACCCCTTGTTGGTTTCTTTTTAGATATCACTTCCTTCATGAACTTCCTGTACATTGGCATTTTCTCGAGTGCATCAAAGAATGGAATATTGCTCTCTAACTTTTTGAAGTATGTGGCAAACTTCTCAAAGTCTTGCTCTTTTTGGTCCTTCTTTGCTACTCGAGAAGGATACGACAACTTAATCAATGGTGTCAGCTCTTTTTCTCTTTTCTCTTCAGTTGGCTTCACAGGTTGTATCACCTCCTCTGGCACTTTCTTATTTTCACGCACTTCAAGATCTACTTCGATGATATCATACTCGATTTCATTTTTTTCTTCTGGTTTTAATCTCCTCAGACTTCTTGTTGAGATGACATTCACATTCTGATGCTCCCTTGGGTTTGTAACAGTTCCACTAGGTAAGGCACCTTGTGGTTGAGCATTGGCGAGTTGTTGTGCTATTTGACTCATCTGAACCTCAAGATTTTTGATGGATGCACCCGTGTTTCGAAAATTACTCCTTGTTTCTTCTTGAAACTGAGAGCTTTGAGCTGCCATTTTTTCGATGGCAATCTCCCAATCTGCTTTTCTGGGGGCCTGTTGCTGAGGTTGTTGATAATGTTGTTGAGGAGTTCTATACTGTTGCTGCGACTGCTGACCTTGATATGGAATAACCTCTTGTTTAGGAGCATTACCTGGTTGATCCTTCCATGAAAAATTTGGATGATTTTTCCACCCCGGATTGTAGGTATTTGAGTAGGGGTTGTTTTGCTTCAAGAACTTTATTTCCTCCACTTGCTGAGCTGTAGCAACACACTGAACAGTAAAATGAGGTCCTCCACATATTTCACACCCCACCGGTTGACTTGCTTGAGCCGGTTGAACTTGTGCTACTGTTTGTTTTTCAAGACCCATCTGTTTCAATCTCCGCTCAACTTCCGCAGCTACCTGATCTTCTATTTTCACAACTTGCGTTGACAATTTCATATCCACAAATCCTTCAGGTTGACTAACACTACGGTCATATAACTCCAAGTGTTCATTGGCCGCAATAGCTTCTATGATTTTTTTAACACCAGTGGCTGTTGCAAAGTTGGATGAGCCACCAGCTGCTGTGTCAATCAACTGCTTAGTCTTCATTTTAAGACCATTCAGAAAATTCTGCATTTGTTCAGTGACATCCATGTTGTGAGTTGGGCATGCCACCAATAACCTTTTGAATCTCTTATACGCATCTCCGAGTGATTCTCCTTCTTTCTGCTTAAAGTTAACAATATCATATCTCTTACGAATATAAACAGCAGCCGGAAAATACTCATTGAGGAAGGTTGACTCCATTTGTTGCCATGTGGTAATACTCCCAGCAGGTAATGAGTAGAACCACTCTTCAGCGTCATCCGCTAATGTGAACGGAAACATAACCAACTTCTTTGCTTCTTCAGAGTGTCCTTCTATCTTTAGAGAAGTTGTCATGGTGAGAAACCTTTGTAAATGCTTATTAGCATCTTCATTTATTCTTCCCGAAAATGGTTTCTTCTCCAGCTGTCTAATAGTTGCTGGATGTAACTGAAAGTGAGCAACATCCACCGGTTGATTCACAATTGTCATCCGGCCAGCTGGTGCATTCGCTCCACCGTAATCACCTAACAGCCTTTCTACGGGAGCTGCCATTGTTTCTGCCTCCGAATCTGAATGCTCAGAATGAATGGAGAGGATTTCCTCGTTATCAGATTCAGAAGCTTCCAGATTTTCTTCCAACGCTTCCAGTCGTTCTTGCTTTGCTTTTCGAAGTCTCGCTCGCAATGATCGTTCTGGCTCTGCGTCAAAAATAAATTCTGCTGAGGCCTTACCTCGCATACAAAGATTAGATGATTGTTAGTTATAAGCAAATGAAATAACAGAAAAATAATTTTAGTTGCAAAGCAACAAAAATTCAATTGAACTATTCTTAAACTTATAATTTGGCAGTCCCCGGCAACGGCGCCAAAAACTTGACCGGTAAAATAGCAAGTGTACTATTTGTTTACCGATGTAGTAATACGAGAGTAAATTCCCAAGTATCGAACTCGCGGACTGCGTAGGAATTATATGTTTCAGAACAGTGCAATTGAATAAAAAGTCATCGGGGTATTTGGTTTTTATGTTTAATTTAAATAACAACTTATGCAAAGCGTAAAAGTTAAAATAGTTTGATTCAATGAAAATATGGGGACACAAGTCAGGACTGATGTATGAATCGCTCTGCAATGAAATAATCACCACTTAACAGATTAACTTTAGAAATTATCAATACCGACACCAAACATTGATTTTCCCTAATTCCTTAGTGAAAACTTCTTGAGATTAAAACCCTCTTTCAATTCCTTAACAAGATAGTTTTACCTCAAGATTCTAAAAAGAACATAGCCCGGATAATTAGGTCGCTACACATTAATCCTTATTCCTAAGTGATTCATAGTTATAACGTTATGATTAAAAAAGCGTTAAGGTAGTTTTCCAACAAAACCTTAACCGTATATCATCACATATATTTTCCAATATAAAGAAGTAATAAGCACTTTTAATCATAAACTGAATTTCATAAAGATAATCCGCAAATTAACGGTAAATTATAGTCATTACATCACATGATTCAGGGACATCAATCCTAACAAGTTTAGAGTTTAGTTACCCATGGCAATTATCAAGATAACAATGATTAAAGATGAAAACATTACAATTGGTTGAATCGGAATTGATCTTCAATCGCGGATGCTCTTGAAGATTTCTTCGCTCCAAGCCCTAGTGCTCTCAATCTCTATTTTCACGTTCTCCGACCGTCAAAAAGTGATTTTCTTCTTTCCAAACAGTGACTAAATACCTCACAGCAAATATTCTCCTACGAAAAGTCCATCATACCCTTACTTAAGTGACAGATTTCATAAGTTAAAAATCGGAATTTTTCTGCGCACATGTCTGACACGGCCGTGTCATGGGACACGGGTGGCCGTGTCAGACCCCTGACTTCTTGGTTCCAAGATTTCTCAACTTTTTCTCTTCAGCATGTCTGACACGGCCGTGTCATGGGACACGGGTGGCAGTGTCACAACTCTGTCTTCTTGGTTTTCATATTTTCAAGTTCTTCTCTTCAGCAAGTCTGACACGGCCGTGTCCCATGACACGGGTGGCCGTGTCACAGCTCTGTCTCACCAAAATTCACTTTTTCTTGCCTCGAATCGTGCCCTGTATCTGCATAACTTAAAACACTACCAACACAAGATCAAAAGCAATGGAAAAACGACGGAAACTAGAAAAGATAACACACCAGATTCAAATACAAAGATAAATAAAACTAATCAAGAACTAGACTAAAACGACTTAAAATACCACCGAATGAAGTGCTTTTCCATTGATTCGAACATAGGAACAAGGTGAAATTGGTGGCCGATCAACAGCCATGACTATTGAGTGAAGGCTGATATTCCATTGTTCTACGGAACGATGAGAGTGTAGGAGTTTCTAAATTGGAAAATTGATGTCGACAGGTTCTTCGACGTTATGGGTGTCTCTGAGAACAAGCAAGTCAAGATGGTTGCGATCAGGCTTAAAAGTACTGCAGCTGTCTGGTGGGATAAACTTGTTGTTTAAAGGCAGAGGCAAAGAAAGGGGCCAATCAGAACTTGGTGAAGACTGAAACAAATGATGCTGGAGCAGTTTTTACAGGAGGATTATGAACATATTCTTTATAAGATGTACATTGAGTGTGTTCAGGGCAAGAGAACTATGACTGAATACTCATATGAATTCCTGCGGTTTTCTGAGCGTAATGAATTAGGAGAATCAGAGATTCAGAAAATGGCTCGATACATCAGTGGCCTAAAGGGATCCTTGCAAGAGAAGATGGGTTTACAGACTGTATAGACCGTAGCTGAAGCATCCAGTTTAGATTTGAAGGCAGAATTGATTGAGAAATCCCCTCGATATTTCTCCTCTATTGAAAGGTAGTCACCCCACAGTAACTGTGAATCAACAGGTGACAAGGAAAAGAATGCAACACCCCGAGATTCCAACCCTGGGAATAAGGGGGCTAGCAGCTCTAGCGGTGTGCAACAGGGTAAAGCACCAATTCAGAGGCATAATAACCCATATGATAGACATGCTATAGACACATGTTATCATTGTAACGAAAGAGGCCACAAATCGAATGTTTGTCCGACAAGGAGAGTCGCTGCTGTTGTGGAAGAAAGGGGGGAAGATCCTATAGTTGAGAACGATGAGTATGTCGATGTTGAGTCTACGGAGGAAGAATCTGATTGGAGGGTAAATTTTGTGTTGCAGCGAATGTTACTAACATCCAAAGACGAATGACAACGGAAGAATTTGTTCAAGACACATTGTTCTATCAAGAACAAAATGTGTAATCTAATTGTGGATAGTGACAACATGGAGAATCTGGTGTCACCGAAATTGGTAGATTATTTGAATTTGTCCACAAAACCCCTTGAGAAGCCATACACCCTCGGTTGGGTAAGTAAGGGCTCCCAAGTTCGAGTAATACTAACCTGCAAAGTTCCTATCTCCATCGGAAAACATTATAGAGAAGAGGTACTTTGTGATGTTCTTGATATGGATGTTTGTCATATTTTACTTGGTAGGCCTTGGAAGTTTGATAATGATATCACTTATCGAGGACGGGATAACGTGATGATGTTTACATGGGGCACACTTAAAATTGCTATGGCTCCTGTTTTGCACTTTGATAAGAATCCAGGAGGAAAGAATTCTAAATTTTTGATGATGACACAGAGTGAAAAGGAGCTTGATGAGTTTGTAAAAGAAATTGAATGTTTTTGTCCAGTGGTGATCAAAGGGTTGATGAATGTTGTAAAGGAGGAAACAACAATTCCAGAAGAACTGCTAGGGATCCTAAAGGATTTCAAGGAGTTAACCGCAAATGAGCTGACAAACGAGTTGCCCCATATGCAAGATAAACACATGGAAGTTAAAGTTTCCAATGTGGGAGAAGATGTGATGATGTTTTGGCGTAAGGAGAGGTTTTCAGTGGGTACTTACGATTATAGCAAGCTGCCAGATGAAGTTCTTTACCAAGAAGAGAAATCGGGGTCGAGTTCTTCAGAAGTGAAGGAGGCTGATGTAGGAGGATTGTGCGTATCAAAGAAGAAACCGTACGTCGGAAAACATTTTAATATTTAAGCAATTTTAGTTTTAATATTTAAGCAATTTCTATTTTATTTGTTTTATTTAATTTTGTTTTGGATTAAAGGCCCACAAAGCCCAATAGAGTTTATTTATATTCTGTATTTAAGGACCTTTGGCATGGTCATAAGGATCATCTCTTTTATTATAATAGAATCCAAAGTTTTCTTTATTACTGGTGGACTCTAGAGCTTATCTATAGGATTTGCGCTTGCAACCCTGTTTTCATTTAAGGTTTAGCATTTGCTATTCCTTAGGGCGGCTTCCGACTGCGTCACATTCTCACTCATATTCTCCTATACCAATGTAGTCGGATAAGATGTTAACTTGTTTGCTCATCTCTACAAAAATTTCTTAGATGAAATCATATTTGAGTTGAATCTTTTAAACTCGCATTAGAAGCAAGTCTTCCGAAATCATAGTCTTATCACCACCACTTTGGACCAGCTCTTTCACTTTTCTCTCTTTCTATCTTCTGGCGCTCTATCTCTCTCTTAATCTATCTCTTCTGATGACTGATATTATATTTTTAATGATGAGTGAGTGAGATTAAGAGAGATATAGTGAATTACTAGAGGGGAAGAGAGAAAAATAAAGGAGAAAATCTAAATCCGACTTATCACCACTCATAAAAATCAAAATATATAATAAATTTTTGATTATTTTAAAAATAAGTAAAAAAGTAAAATAAATTAAATAAATATTTTACAAGTGTGACAAGATATTTTATATTTAGTTTAGTAGTGACCATATACAATACATGAATAATCCTTAGACTTTGTAACCAAGAATTTGAAACAATTAAGATGAGACACTTGTTTTACAAAATTGTTAACCCAATAATGCAATAATCAGAATTATCCACGGCCTCTGGGCAGCAAAGACGTTAACAGAAAATGGGTTGTCGGAGCTTAACCTGCTGCAACTTCCAGTTCCACTCCACAACACTCCTCCCAACCTCACCCACTCCCTTTTCCATATCTTTCTCTCATCCTCAACTCTCCACCTACAACCACTACGGGATTCCCCTTCACCTTCGCTCTGCAACCTCCACCTCCAAACTTCGCGCCAAGTTTGAGAAATTCCAAGGAGAACCTTCTCAAGAGCCCGAATCTTCATCCTCACTAGAAACTATCACTACAGATAATGCTGTTAATAGTAACGAGGAAGACGATAGGTATTACTACTTTACTAATTTTGAGTTTTGTGTCAGTGTCGCGTCTGGTGTCTGTATCACTGCTTCATAGATTATATTCCATTAGGTCAAGAAAATTTGTTAACTTTTTTGCTTTCTGTTTTTCAGTTGCTTACCTCCGGACTTGGAGGGTGCAGTGATACAATCAAGTCAGGCTGCTGCATCATTTGTATCTTCAGGAGGGATGAGAGCAATAGTCTGTTCCGATATTTCAATCAATTTCTTTTCTTTCCTTTTTAATATATAATATAAAGGTTAAACTGAAACCATTTCATTAGCTCGAAAAATTAAGTTTTATGGGAAAATTGAGACATAGAATCTAATAATTGTATCATTTTAGTTGCTTAGGGCCCCCCATGTTGCTTGTGCTAAATTTTTTTAACCGTCTTACAGGTGGAACTTTTAATTCCTCAACTGCAATTTTTAGATGATGAAGGCGCACAGTTGGAGCTCTGGGAATTGTCTAGGGTCTTCTTGGATACACTTATTGAAGAAACACAATGTCAGGTTTGGGGACTTATTCTGGAAGTTATAAACTCAAAGCACATGAAAGATATGAAGGATTTTCTGAATTCAAAATGTTTTTCTATTCCTTCTGGTAGACCTCCTAATGTATTTTTCCATGATGCTATTGCATGTGATGTTACATGAGTTGGTATCGTAGCTATTGCATGTGTTGTTACATGAGTTGCTTTTACAACAAAACTCGACAATATTCAATGAAAATGCTAGCAGCCTTCAAAATTCATTGTACTTAAGGATCTACGATAGATATGTCTATGCTATAGTTACAAACTTAAGGCATGACACAGTTATCCAGAATCAATTTCTCATATTATAAGTATTGATATTGACTTCCATGACAATATGCTTCATGATGAATTCAAATGTTCAATCCGGTTTTGATATAAATTCAGTTGCTAAGTTTCATGAGTTTGATTGTTAGAAAGTTAAAGCCGTATTTCCGGATGCTGGTGCTGCAGCTCTTCTAAAATATCGGTGGAAAGATGCTTTGTTTAGTTTTGCAAGGTGACTGCCACCACAATGATTAATGTTTTATGTTTTCTTTTGTTGTAATGTTTACTCTAACAAAAGAGCTATGGAATATACTTCTAACCACTCAGTTCTTACTTTCCATTGCGCTTGAAAATTTGATCGCCATGCTGATGGAACTTTGCCCATAGTATTTTAAGTTGTATTGTATATATTCTCAAGCTATTGTTATTTCATGTATAGTTAACTGTTTTGTTTTTCCAGTTTAAGCGATCGAAAGCCTGTAGACAGTGGTGATGAGATAGTGGTCATGATTGTTCCTGATTATCAGATGTTAGAATATGTAGAGAAAATTGCATCCACTCTCTCCGATGATCCGGTAAAGTCTATGAACTCTCATGTTCTATCTATAATACAATAATTTTTTGTTAGAGATTCTTGTGATATCTGAAATTTAAACAGCCATGTACTGGACAGTATGGTGAAATTTCCTCATTATGAAGAAAAGCAATATGAGAAAGCTTATTATGTGTCTGATTCTAGTCACTATATTCAAATTCAATTTCCCATATAAGAATAGAGCTGGAAGAAAAATATGACAAGGGGTTGAGAAAAAAATATGACAAGGGGTTGAGAACTAACGATCATTTTCATATTGGTCATTCTCGACTCTCAAAAGCCACCATAGACTGGATTCTGGAATATTGTTACATTACATCAAGTTTAGAAATTTCCATGTACTGTGTTTTAATATTTTTAATTTCTGCTCAAACTATTTAAATATTGGCAGCCAAGGCCCCTTATCATGTGGAATCCACGTTTGTACAGCACGGATGTCGGGGTTGGATTTAATGTACGGCAGTTAAGGCGCTACTTTTTAAGGTATGGTTTCCAAGCTATTTCATTCCAAAAGGCTTAGATGTATTAGGTTTCAAATTTCAACTGTAAACCAAGTATACATGGTATCATTTACGTCTAAAATTTCTACTGACTGTAAGAAATAGTATCTTTCTCAACTGAAGTTGAATACTTGTTTTTGTTATTTCATCTCTTTTAGGACAATCTTACATCTGCTTAAGTCTTTTTAAGTTAGAATTTAGAAAACAGACTTAGCTAGCATTAGATAAATTCTGAGGTTCACTTCAAGTTAATAACTTACTGTATGTTTGAATAAGGATTCGTTTCTTGTGCTTTCTCAATACATGTTATTTTGAAGAATTGATTTTTTTCGATTAATCCAGACTACTGAATTATGATCATTTGTTGTACAGCACTTTTACAACTGTCTATCATATGCGACCTATGCCGTTTGGTGCAGTCTTTCGGTGTTATCCCGGGTATGGTCTTTTATTTCTTCCCATAAGGATTATTATTGCATCTGAATAACAACAAAACTTGCTCCTTACTTTTAGATTGTCTGCATCCATGGTTAACTCTGTGCCCAGTCCAATCCCAGACCATCCAAAAACTTGCCATAAAAATCAATTTTAAGTTTAAAATCGGATTAATACTTAAAATCAGTAAAATTTCGCATTGTTGACCGTGTGTAAATGATTTTGGCTAGCGATAATTTCCTGCATGAAATATAAATTGTAAAGGTCAACCCTCTATTATTTCTTATCTACTTCCTGGTTTTCAGATTGTGGAAAGTGTTCAGTGACGACAAGGATAGGCCAAATAGATATTTGCTTGCAAAGGAATATGCCGGTCGTCCTGATACCGAAGATATTGAGGTAAGTACCTTCAATTTTAATATCTTGCTAGATATTACTTATAAGCAATTTCCTCTGTACAAATTTTAATATTGGCTATTCGGATAGCCAATAGCTATTATTGTTTTTAAAGTGAAAAAACCTAAGAAAAGAAAAAAGGGTCAGTGGCATTCATATACTACTAAATGGTGCAGATTTTATTCAACAACAATGAAGATGCAGAGTCAGAGCAAGGGCAGAGTCTGCTTGACAAAGCGGCAGGCGTCTTCTCTTCGATTAACCGTTTCATGAAGTCTGTGTGATGATTCTTGATTGATGATGCTTTTTCAAACTTGTTCTTATTGGTGATTCATGTAAATTTGTGTTTCTTCAATATTAAATTTAGAAACCTTACATCTTGTATAATATACGATATTGCATTGCATGTATTCATCTGGTGATGTGTTACACTAAATAGAAGGACCCAAGAAAGAGACTTGCTTTTAGCATACTTTATGAAGAAGGTTCTTTGGTATGAGAATCTAACCCTTCCTTTTTATTCCACCAATTGAAAAACAAAACAATGAAAACATTAAACTAACATGGTCTTATTTATCCGCGACATATACTCAGAAATATGAATTTTTCTACGTTCTCCGAAGATGTTGGAGTAGGCATGTGAAAACTTATAAAACAAAACTCATGAAGCTCTCCGCAATGCCTTTAAAGTAATCAAAGTTGTCTGTTACATCTTTAAAGAGCCTCATGTATGGTATGCCCATGGTAATTCCAGCCATTCAGAGTCACTCGAGGAGCAACTCCCATAGGAGTCTCAAACGATATATCAATAGTTGTGGCTTCTCCGGGCACCAGGGAAAAATAGTTATCTGAGTAATGAACCGGGAGAATTCTCGTGTCTTCTCCCTCTTTGCGGTCCTTACTTGAAGCATGAACAGAAAAATGTAGAAAGAAAGCAACACCTATGTCATATCCATTAATTTCAGAAACCTTCAAACCATCACTTTTCCCAGCAAAATGTCTGTGTAATCTCTTAAACCAGCCGTCTTGTCCTTTTCCAGCTCCGTTATGTACAGTTTCTATCGAGTCTGCAACTAAGCAACTATCTCTTAGTGGAGCTGTTGAACCGCGCTCAAATGTTAAACTTTGAGAGTCTGGTTTTTTAGATGTGTTATGCACATGCATTTGAAGTTTGTAGGTGGATCCTTCAATGAAAACCTCGGATGTTATCTTGAGAGGTATTTTCTTCTTCCTATAAGGCTCCAATAACTTGTAATCTCCACCAGGAAGATGCAACCAATAAAAGTTTCTCGATAAAATTCTATTGTCCGACATGTCGTACAGTTTGAGAAGAAGAAAGTAGACCGGCTTAGGATTTTTCGACTTCGGATACTTCATCTCAACAAAAGGTGTTACCTTTTTAGGCAAGAAAGATAGTTTTTCATGTGTTTTGTAATATGGAGATGTTCCTTCAAGATCCCATACCGAAACTTCAATAGCTACGTTAGACAATTCTTCCGATGTAGTATTGATAACCTGTTTTAAGAAAAACATATATAGATTAATGAATCCTTCAAGAAACTATGCTTAACTGGACCATCAGAATAGAAGTTTATTTCAGACACTAACCTCTATAAAGTATGTAGCCAGATTAAGCTGTATATGAATTGGCTCAGCAGCGCATCGACAGCCGTAGAAACCTGCTGTTTGGTCATGTAGATGATCGTAAAATTGACCTCTCAGACCAGTCCATGGATTTTGTGTCTTCCAAATCAACACGCCCGTATATTTGCTCCACATTCGAGAAGTCCATCCTTCCAAAAGGGCTCTATATTGTATGAAGTTAACAAGTTGTGCCTGAGATGGTAAGAGTATAGAAAAATGCAAATCAACCACAGGACATTGAATCTAGGAAGACTAAAAATGCATCATGAGTGAAGTGACATCATGGATAGAGTTTTCTGTCACCTTCAAACAAAAATCATCAAGATCTTTTGCAGCACCATAAAGCTGAATCTGATCATGAACCTTGTCTGGCTTTGAATATGGAATGTATTTATGGTATTTCCATATGGGATTTGGAACTTCTTCTACATAACCATTTGAAAGTTTCTTAAACAGAGGTATCTGCCATCCTTCTGGAGGCATTGTCGCTCTTATGGTAGCAGCAACTGGTATTCCAACAGAACCAACTTCTGGGTTGAATCCATATTTGTAAAAACTATCCTTGAAGAAATCTTCAGGGTTTTGAATTTCATAAGGTCCGTCAGTGAAACCTCCCTTCCCATCTGCAAATCCACTCCATAACGATCCTTCTATATAAATACGTGTGCCATCAAGATACTGACTAGGATCCCCTAACTTTGCAGGTTTTCCTTTTACGTCTTCATGTTCGAAATAAGGATGAAGTTTCAGATCATTTTTCAAAGCATTGTTTATATCAGCCGGTGGAACTTGTTCATTTCCACCCACCCAGAGAGCAAGACTGGGATGATTTCTAAGAAGCTTGACTGTGTCTCTTGCACAAAGCAAGAAAAGCTCATGGTCTAGTGGACCATGTGGATTTGATACCGGGTCACCGCGCCCATCAACATCCCCAGTAATCCAGAACTCTTGCCATACCTTTAAGATTTAAACCAGCGACACGATCAATTATCAAATCAAAACTCTACTAATGTAAGCATAATGCAGTATACACAGAAACAATTGCACTTCGTAGGCATAATGCAGTATACGCAGAAGCAGTTGAACTTCATAAGCATAATGCAGTATATGCAGAAACAAATTATAAAAGAAAAGTGTATTAAGCAGCACATATAAGCAAGAATCAGGGTGTAGTACCAAAAGACCATAATAGTCACAATAATGATAAAACTCCGGTCTTTCAGTTAGTCCACCACCCCAGCAACGGATCATGTTGAAATTCATATCTGCGTGAAACTTGATATCTGTGTGATATCTCTTCTTTGAAAGTCGAAGTAGACCATCAGACAATATCCAGTTACCCCCTCGAATAAAAATTGGTTCTCCATTGACTTTGAACAATCTTCGAAGCAAAATACATGCAGGAAAACAGTTTAAACCTTGAATCAATTCTAGTAAGGAAGAAGTTGAATATTACAACATTGAAGAAACAAGTCACCATACCTCCCACCAGTGGCACTATCAATATGACTCTCAATTTTGCGGAATCCAAAGTAATGGCTCCATGAATCAGATTCGCCAAATCCTTTAACATCAATGCTAATAGCAACATTGTACAAAGATTGCTTCCCCATTCCATTGGGCCACCATAAATCGGGCTTGTAGAAAAAGAGCTGCCAATTCAGACAACTTTAAAGTAAGTACTAAAACTTAAATCCCCAGTAATGCAAGTTAATAGGATCAATAATAAAATGAGGATACAAAATGTTGTGTTGTCAATCCAGGATTACACATTTTCTTAACTTTTAACAAAATGAAAGAAATATGGCATAAGCTATACCAACAAGTTTGCACAAAAGCTGTCTAAGAACAAATCATGATACCAACAAATGATAAATAAATAAAGAGAATAAATGCTTTCACTGACCTCTGGAAATGTATATTGCATCCGTGATTTTGCTGGAACCGAAACATTTTGAGTTTGAAGCTGCTCTACCAAGTGAATGCTCCCCTCAAGTTCTGTTGTGACATGGATACTCAAAGAGCATTCAGCAGTCCAGGAGCTTCGGTTTTCCAACTCAGTAGTTGCATGTAGATATACTCTCTTATAATTGTCAAAAAAGGACGACACCAAGTGGGGATCAATTATTTTTACTGGCTGCACCAAACACAGAAACCAGAATTCATGAGGAAGAGGAAAGAAAGACTTCGATATTGATCGCAATGGCTTATACTTAAAGTGTACGGTGAAAAAATACTAGATACTTTGGAAGGAACTAAAGTAGTTCATGCGACTTACCCCGGTAACAGAAATGGAAACCTCATCCCAAATTCCTGTATTCCTATCTCTGCAATCAAGTCAATACTCGCGTAAGTTTCCTTATATTGGAATGATTACGAGATTGCTAGTAAGTTACCCCACAGTTTATAGCAATGTTACCTTATAGGAGCAATCCAATCCCAACCGAGAACGTATTGTGTAGCCACATCCTTTCCTATCTACAAAATCGAAAGGAAAAAAAATGACTGACAGATCTCAGAAGTCAATAATCACTTGACTCGATATTTGATGTTTTCATGAATTGAGAGATTAATAGATTGGATAATGAATTGAATTCCCGACCTCATGATCTCCACCTTGTCCTCCTTGAGGAGGAACACTCCCAGGATGATCCGGAGGGTGAACAAGAACAGCAAGCAGGTTATTCCCATCTGGATGAAGAATATTAGTAACATCAAGAGAATGCCTCCGAAACATTCCTTTCGGGAGAACCATTTTGTGCCCGTTCAAGTAAACATCAGCGGAGTAATTAATTCCGCGGAAGTTCAGATCACAATGCTGATTGCTTGACTGCAAAAGGTGGAGCAATTAGCAACAACATCCACCAAAGTTCATAGAAAAGAACTACCAAACCAAAAACCACATTTTGAAAAATCAATTCGATTCCATGGATTTCAAAGCATCATATTCCAAATCAAAACCACACTGAACTGAACTAGTTAAATCTAAACAAAATGACAATGCTTCAATCAAAAAAGTAAAAAACCTAAAATGAAATCTTACCAGCTTACAGTGAAAAGATGTAAAGAACCAGAAAGTGTAATACTCTCTTCCAGAATCAGCAATGTCCAAAATAGCCTCATTTCCAAGTCCATAAAATGGATCAGGCACAAGTTTATTCTTCACCAAAGTTCCAAGAACACTGTCAAATCAATAAAAAAAAACACACTTAAAGCTTCCAGCAATCAATAAAGTATAAAACATGCAGCATTTCAGTGAGAGAGAGAGAGAATACTCACGTGCCGGGCACGAGAGCTTCCATCCATGGTAAGGTGGTTCCAGAAGGAGGATTAGTGGTGGTGAGTTGAGTTCCATTGAAATGAACTTCGTTGAACCTAGCTGCAAACCAACCTGAATCAAGCGTGGTCTTTCCCAGTGCAGTGGCCATAACTTTGCAAAGGAAAACAAACAACAAAAACACTTGTTACAAGTTCATGGATTCATTAACCTTATTCACTGTTTGTGTGTTTCAGTTTTAGTTAGTATCGACTAAGTCACAAAGGTAGGTGGATATTTAGTAATGCTTTTGTCTGTACGCAAACACAAAGAAACAGATATCAAATTTAATTTTCAAGTATGGAGCACGTGGATTTTGTCTATACAACTGGACACTTTGCCTACAAACGTATACTTATACCACCTACCAGTAATAACATACTAGTATAGTAGTATACTATACGGAGTATACTACTGTAGTAGTACTCAACTACTAGTCATTGATTCAATTGAATTTACAATGTGGTTAAAAAAGAAAGGGTTAATACCATTTTACCTCCCTGCCATATAGGTCTTTTTTTATTTTACCCCTGTAAAAAATTTTTTTTGAAAAACAACCTTGTAATTTCAAAATACTAACATTTTAGTCTCTAAAGTCAAAATACGCAGGAAAATCCAAAAGAAAATCCGCAGGAAACCTGCAGATTTTCCTGCGGATTTTGACTTTAGGGGTGAAAAAGTTAGTATTTTGAAATGACAGGGTTGTTTTTCAAAAAAAAAAATTTACAGGGGGCAAAACCAGAAAAGACCTATATAGCAGGGGGTAAAATGGTATTAACCCAAAAAGAAAAGAAGATGGATACAAAACACTTGTTTGTTTTGAGCAGAAAAGTCAGACTATTATTATCACACATAGACATAGGATTCCCTACCTATTTTCAACCACACACTAGATTTCCGTCTAAAAGATACTATCTCTCTTTAAATCAATTTTTTTCCCTATAAATAATATATTTTGATTTTTTATTTATCTTTTAAATAGACAAAAGTTACATATTTACAAAATAGTAAGGATACCTTTGGACCATTTTTGAGAGGTGCATTTTAAATTGATTCATAAATATATTATTAATTATAGAGTGTAATTTGAATAAAATAATCAATGTTATGTTAAAAATTTAAAATTAAATTTATTCTAAAAAAATTGATAAAATAATATTCATTTTAAAATGGAAGAAGTATTAATCTTATAGTTAAAATTAATACCAACGAGCTTTAATTTTACTACCCAAGTTCAGTCATGTTTAAGTTGCGAGCTATTTTAGGTTATTTTTAAAAAGAAAAAAAAAATTATTTCATTGTTTTTGTAAGTAACTATTCAATGCAATAATATTTGTATTATATATTAAATTTCAAATCTAAAACTAGGATTTCTGAATAATTCATCTAAGTTAATAATTAAAATTTAAAACAACACATTAACTTAATTGAAACTATCCAAAATGCATCACAAATTATCCAACGTAGCACACAAATTTAAATAACTTGTTTCAACAAGTTTTAAGTTACAAATTACATGTTCAAATATTCATGATAACACAAAATAACTTTCTTCCAAGATAACACAAAATCAAATAGTCCTAACTCGACTCGCAACGTCACTTGAGTTTTCTCCAACGACATTCACATGTTCAAATGTGTTGGATGCTTGTCCGCATATAAAGTTACTAGTATTGTCGGAGATGCTTTGTACATCCGGCTAAAGCAATCAATTTTTCACAAGCAATAATGGCTCACCCCGTTTGGAAGCTAGTCACTCCAAATGCAATGGTGGGTCGGCCACACGTCTATCTCTTATCGGGTTTTCATCTAGTAGAGGGAAAGGGAACTAAGCTTTGACGGGGGACGGCCCTAGTGACATCCAATTAACTTCGAGGGAAGGCCTCGTAAGTTTGCAATGATTCAGAGTCATGTACTAAAGATCATACAAATATATCTTAACAGGTAACAAAAAATATTTCATTCGATAAAAAGTATCTTGACATGCTTTTCCATTACATGGTACTATCAAACAGTGCTAAATAAAATAAAATAAAATAATAATATAGGGTGAATAGAGGGCCCTGATAGGTCCACTTCCATAAAGAAACGATTTACCCATCTTTGACGGCTTGATCCGGCCGGATTTTCTCCCTGAAAAGCGTTAAGGGGGTGATGAAAGTGTTCCACTCACTGCAAAGAATTTTCAAATGACTATGAAACTGCCTCAACGGTGAAACTCATATAGTCATCTAGTTGTTGGATCAACGAAGCATTTTGAAAATGCAAGAACTCTAATTCCTTTTAACTTGACCCTAAACTCCTTCGAATAGTAGATAGAGATTGGTTTTTCATCGCCACGGTCCTCACCAGATGAGTCACCTGGTTAGAAAGAGAACCGACGAGCTTCAAAGGAAGAAGGATATCCGTCACCCCAGAATGAGAGGTGGAAGTTTTCTTTGCTTCATGCAGGTACCTATATCGTTGAAGCCTCAGGTAGCGAACATTGCCTTTCATATGTTGCTTTTCAACCCGATGCCAGTCAGACCAAAAAGCCTCCTAATGACCGGATGCACCTAGGGCCAAAGTAGCTGAGGCATGCCGGATATACCGAGCCAGAGTATGCAGTTTTTCTTCTAGAACAGACACAGAAAGGTTAGCCACATAAGCATTGTGCTCGTATACATGGATATACACATAATCAGAATAAAAATAGTACGCAATGATCATTTGGCTCAAACCTTACTTGTTTATATATATGAAAGTCAAAAGATATTTTAGCTAGATTTTCATCTTTAGTCGTTATTCTTCATTTAATCATTTTGAATTTCCAATAAAAAGCATTCAAGTGTTTGTATCTAATTTCTTTCATAGTCTACTCTTATTTATCTCTAACAATGTAATAATTATAAATAATTATAAAAATTTAAGAACACGATAAATCTCATCATTTAAACAATTTCCTTAATAATAATGGAAATAATTATAACTCTGATGTTGTGAGTATTACTAATCAACTTAGAAAAATATGAAATTTGAAAAAAAAATGTAAAATGCATTAATATTAAAAATAACACGATTAATAAAAATTAATTCTAAAACTGAAACAAGCAATAAAAAATTAAAAATTAAAACCGAGAAAGATTGAAACAAGTAATAAGGAAAATGATATGAGAAGACAAATATTTGTATGAAACGCCAAAATCACATCGAATATGAGAAACGTCGTTGATGCAATGGTAGAAACAAACCAGAGCTCTATAGATCGAGAGTGATTATACTCTAAGATTTTTATTTACACACCTCTAAACCATTGGTTTATGATTTTTGTTGTTGGTAGAAATTTGAAGGGGGAAAAACCCTAAAATTGTAAAACCATATATAAATATAGCTAAAATCATGTTGGTCTTATTTTTGATCACGTGACAATTTTGTCCTTAAATGCCTTACAACGTCTCTCTAACTTATTAATCGCACCGCTTTGATAAAAGATTTGATGTCATTTCAACTTTTACAATGGTCATATACAAACAATTTGTATTGATAATGGGGAACAACGCTAATTAAAAAAATATTTAAAAAATGAGACCTTGGTGGCCTACTCCTATGGTGGCCCTATAGACAGGAGACAAAAAATTGCTTAATCACAATCAAAAGAGTTATGCAAACAAGCGTTAAAATTTATTTGAGAGTTTAGAAAGATAGAGAGAAGACTTTGAAAAAAAAAAAAGAGAATAATGAAATAAAAAAAATTGAAGAATTAAAGTGAAAAGAATTTAGGAGTTTAATTTTATTTATAATATATAAATATTTTAGTTTGAAAAAACTTAGAAAAGTATATTAAATAAAAGATTTTGAAAGGCATAAATTCTTCAATTATAATCTCTTTCAAAAATTAAAAAATATACTAATAATATTTATTTATTTTACTATTTTATAAAAAAAAAATATTTTTCAGAAAGTGCTAAAGAAATCTCCCATCTCTAAAGAGGTAATGAAATTCCTTGAACTATATCAAATCACTTCTCGGACTAATTAATGGCTTTATTAGATTGCGGTGCCACCAATTGTGTTGTCTAATTTTATGTCACATTTAATAATGTTGAAGGAAACATAATTGATCTCATGTGACTGGAGGTGATATGATGTGACTTGGGATCGGGAGAGCAAGATAAAGGAGTAACCATGTCCATAGTTATTTTTAAGATTAGTAAATTTTATGTTTTACTGTTTGAAAATGACCACCACTTTATCACTATTATTAAATAAATACATTATATATTTATAATATTTCAATTATTTTGCAATAAAAATAGTTTGAATTAAGATATGTTAAGAGAGTTTCCAGTAATGAACTGGACCCGACTGTAAAACACATTATTGTATAAATTACTTAACGAAGGCCTAACTAATAAAAAAGATGAAACATCCAATAATTTGTATATAAAATTGGTGCTAACCTAATTCAACCTTGACAAACTAAAAAAGATTGAAAACTCTACAGCAGATGGCTTAAGAAAAAGCCTTTAATGTCTTAAGACGATGTAACATTGCCAAAGAGCAGACCGCATCTGGATCGAGGCGTAGATCACGACAGCATCTGGATCGAGGCGTAAATCACGACCCATTCACAAAACCTTCCCGTTTAACCAGACGCACTCTTCCTTGCAGCATATATTCTGTAAGCACCCAACCCAACGAGTGCCACTGCCGCTCCAACTGCAATAAGATGCGTTAAAAAAATCATTTAACAAAGAAACAAAAGCTGTGGTTATATTTTCTTGTGACTTAAGAGTATAGAGAAATTGAAAGCAAGTGGTCTAAGGTTGGAGGGTCTAAGGTTGGAGGAATCAGAAAGATGGATCCTATAATGTAGAGACTTGGTAAAAGCAATTTGATTTTTGTTGATAATTCATTGGCTATTTAATCCCTAAACTCCAACTCCAAGAACCATCTACTAAACAAGTAATCAACACCGCAGGCGAATAATGGATTCAGAAAAAGTCCTTCAACAACAAAACTGGAGAAGCAAAAAACAAGATATATGGAAACACCAATAGAGACCAGTTCAGTGGCACAACACCCTAAGGTTACAAGAGGAAAATCATTGTAAAATCAAAATGATCAATGAAACCAAAAGAGAGAACATGCAGCCAAAGATAAATCACATCATCAAAAATTTAAACAGGTCAATAGGCTCGAATTATTTAATGAAGTCAAATTAAAAACTGATATACCTGAAACACACATAAGAGATCGACCTATGAGCTTGTTGTAATGCTTGCGGTTTTTTCCAGCTTCAGTTTCTGGAATGCTTAAATGAGGGTGCTCAGCAGCCTTTACAATTCGTTGGAATACACTGTTGAAATCCCCTAACTTCACACTGATCGGTATAGGAGCCTCTACTCCCATATCCTGACTAACCTACAAACATATCGGCATGTCAGAAATATCATTATATTTCAACCGCAGGATGAAACAGTTGCTTGAAAATTTCTCAGTGTCAAGAAAGCACATATGCCATGAACATATGCCAAGAATGACATCAGACCAGAATGCAGTATTTTTTCTAGCTACAAGTCAGCCACAAACAGATTAATTGAACATATATCAGAACATGGACCTATACTAAATAAAATGCACGTGAAAATGTTGTAATAAGAGTGAAAATCATCTAATTATAAAGATTAACAGGCAATCATAGTTAACAAATCAAAGATGATTTGCAGAGCCAAATCAAACTTCTGTTTGAATCAGGTATCGCAATATTTATGCAAATGAGGTATAGTAATATTTCCAAAATCTTAGTTATTACTTATTAGCAAGGTTATCAATCCCGGCAGGATAGCGGCGCTATCCCGGGAAAGCGGACCGGCGCAGAGGCCAGCCGCTACGGAATCGCGGTTTGCGTCTCATTTTGAGATTGCGGACACTTTTTTGGCTTGGAGCAGATCGCGGTAGCGGGTTTAACCTGCTATCAGGTTTCAATCCCCGAAAAAAATGAAACTACCCTTGAAATTTAAACTGTTTCGAGGGTATTTTTGAGATTCCCTCATTAATGTTAGCCCTAACTTGATTCTGAAGCATCTTCCCTTTTCTCTTGTTGGCTCTTCTCTCGTTCACGCAGCTTTCATGATAAAAAAAGATAAATCCCTCTTCTCCTTCCTTTTTCAGTGTTGTCTAGTGTTCTTCCTCCCTCACTCTAGGATCATCGCTGTCCTCTCTTCCTAATGGAATTTAAAAAACTCTAATTTGTTTAAAATTGGCTGGATTTGGGTTGGTTTCACTTAAATAATGGAATTTACGGTATGCAGTACTCTTTAATTAAGAGGAAGAGGAAGTAACATTATAAAATGAAAGAGAAATCACGGTTTAAAATAAAATGGAGAGGAAGAATTTAGGGAGAAGAGGAGGAATTAATGGAGTAATAAGCAGTCACAAATATTCACTCAGGCTAAGGTTACACTGTATTTTAAAGAGGAGTGAATTAGTGTCTCAATAAATTCCTCATTAATATTAATAAATATTAATTATGGGTTATAAATGAAACCAACCCGAATTAGTGTCTCAATAAATTCCTTATTAATATACCGAGTTAGATACATCCAATCCCACCTGAATCGCAGCACGACAGTGGAAGTTTGGGACGTTGACTCTTCTGATTCAACAGATCAACTCGCGAGTTTGCATACACTGCTTACATCAGAATCTACAACTCTTCTCTCTACATGCACAAACCACCTAAATCTATTTTTCACCATCTTTTCTATTATAGGTGCTACCCAACACACATAATAAAGTATATTAAGTAATACTAGAAGCTAGTTTTAACTAAATCCTATCTAGTTAGTTAGAGAGAGGAACTCGTTTGTTATGCTGAGCTGTCACTCAAGCCTCACTATAAATAACGAACTCTATGTAACTAACTCTAAGAATTCTGTTAATTCTATGTAACTAACTCTGAATTCTGTTAATACAATTAAGTTAATTCATCTTCTTCTCTCATCAATGCTTCATTTATCATTCTCTAATAACACTAACTAATATTATCATTTATAATCTAATCTTGTCTACTCATACCACACATCCAACGCAATATCTTCATTTCTGATACACTTACTTTATTCTCGTGTTAATTTTTAACAGCCCAACATTTTGTCTCATACAACATCGCAGGTCTAACAATTGTCCAATAAAAATGTTCTCTTTAGTTTGAGCAGTACTTTTGTGCCAGGTCTATCCTTTATATTCTTTTCATAGACCAAGACTTTGTCTTCATCATCTTTAACACACTTCACTCGATCCAAATCTCGTCTTTCTTTCTCTTCCCTTTGCAAGCCTATATATAGATTTTTCTCCCGCCTTGGTTCCTAAATATTGGTATAAACCGTCAAAAGCTTGGGTTCTAGCTTCACTAGCTGCCTTCTTGATCTCTTTCTTAGTATTGTTATATTTTTTCCAAGTTTCGGCATTTTTACACCTATACCATTTCTTTAAAACATTACTCTTTTTACTTTAACTTTATTTTGAAAAAAAAATCCAGTAAAGTGTAAATATGCAAAAAATAATCACAACCAAAACATCCCAATTTCAAAAAAGTTGAAGTAGTTTTCAACCTGCTTAATCAAATTTCAATCTAAAGACCAAAGCCTACACATACACAGAACACTATATACTATAGTTATTGCTACTCAGAAAATCAGATGAAATCATAATTCCAAGACGCGTCCATTCACCGCATTAAACATCTCATTATCTAACCACACAGCAATTAAGTATAGAGAAACATGCATGTAAAATTCAAATACTGTCATGCAAATTAGTAAGTTAGTGAAAAATACCCTAATTGAATCTTGTATTGCCGATGTAAATGATTCCAGGTCATCCTTAGCTGCAACTATAAGACAGGGCACCTCAAAGCCAGTATTTTCTCCATGTCCAGCAATATTTACCAAGAGTTCAGATGATGCCCTCCATGAAGACTCAACAGACCTTAAATGAATTAATGAATATTTAATCAGCTGAGCTTTAAACAATAAGTCTGAGTTGCCCACAGTCCAGACCACATAAATATGAAATTACAGTTAGTTGAGACTAGAGAGGATAATTCACATCATTAGTTTGACAAATTCAACCCAGAATTTGTGGAATTCAACCAACTTGTTGTTTTTGGAAGTTGATTCAGATGCACAATGGAGTTTTTCTATATGCTTTTGATTTCAGAAGTTGAAAAGTTGTTTATATGAGCTAAGAATCCAAGACACAGTTGCAAATTTTATGTCTTAGAAAAGCTTAGTAATGGGCATAATGGACTGTTATTCCATTGGAGAGAAGATCCCATGATAAGTTTTTCGGAAAATTTCCAAACAAACAATTTCAACGAAATCTTTCAATTTCTTATTTTACTATCTTCAACTCTATGGAGTTGATCCAGATGCATAATGGAGTTTTTCTAAATGCATTTGATTTCAGATGTTGAAAAGTTGCTTATACGAGCAAAAAATTCAAGACACAAATGCAAATTTTATGTTCAAATACACCATGTGCACTAATTTGTTTAATAGTGAAACATGCCCTTAAACTAATGCAATTTTTAGAAGAATAACTAAAGAATCGGCAATTCATAATTTCTATGGTATGCTGGTATAGTGAAATTTAATTTAACATCAATGGTCACCTATCATGAACAAAAACTGCAATGTCACATGAGGCCAAAGACTCCTTATTGGCCAGCAGCTTGGCAACTCCACTTTCTGGAATCTCTTTCAGCACAAGAAATTTTTTGTTTTCCTGCAAAGTAAATGATAAAACCATGAATTTGAATATATAATGCCAAGATGAACAAAATGAATATATAATGCAAAGTAAATGAAGACTTTGGTGCTGAAAAAGGTGCAAGAAAATAAATATATTTCTGTCACAGTAAAAAGATATTTCCAAATGTCAATCAAGTGTCATTTACCTTCCCAATATCAACAACATTTACAGCATAACGATCCTCGATGGTTGGATTGTAAGCTTCAGAATATGGCCTGCAATATAAATTCAACAAAAATTAAGATATGATGCTCAATAATTAAAGCTATGTACCACTGTACCAGGAATCTTCAAGGTAACACAGCAACATACCTTCCAATGAAAGAATTCAATAATGCGGACTTTCCGGCATTCCTAGGCCCGAAAACGAAGCACTGCAATACATTTCTTTCTGAAAGTTGCTTTTTACGGTCAGCGCGACGCTTCCTAGTCACACGGACAGCAGATAATGGATCACCGGGATAACCAAGGTATATTAAGTTCTCCACACTAAAGGTTGGGTTTAGCAGTGTCATGAGTGCCCACTGTCCAGAAAATATATAATAAATATATTAAAAACAAATCAACGGTGATGCAAATTTAATATTATATGCACTGAAAATGTTCACAGACCAGACATAAAATCATATATCATGTAAAAGTGAGGCAATCTTGATTCTCAAAACACTATCCAAATTGAGTGATAAAACTGTCTGTAGAAACCCAACATTGTTTGACAAAATTTAAGGAGTAGAGAGAAAGATCAAAAAAAAAAACTTGTGCACCTCTGACAAAAATGCATCAAGTGATAGTCCTTGAAACGCATTCCTTTCGGCAGCATCCTCGTATGGATTTCCGATCCAGGGACTGCAATTAAAAATTATAAGCATAAAATAATTTTGCCAAGAGTCCTCGTTGACATTTAGACTTGAGAAAGGTACACGTAAAAAAATGCCTTAGCTGAACTTCATAAAAACATAGAAGAAGCAAAGTCAGAAGTATATACCACATCATTAAAGCATGTGTCATGTGTACATTTGAAAAATTGCACAACATAAAAAAGATTCCACCACATCACACTGCTCGGTTATCAACTTCACAAGAAACCAGTGCAAATAAAAGTACATTTATCTTGGCACACATTATGAGGAAAGCGGTTTACCTTTCTGGGGCAGTGGAAAACAATTCTTCAAGTTCACGGGGTCGCAGCATCCCATCCTAGAGGAAGGAAAAGATAGGTTAATTTTCCCATTGAATTACAATTAAGTCAATTGAGAAAATGTCCAAAATTGAAATTATTCAGGGTCATATGTGGAAATGACATACAAAATCAGCATCAAATGCATCAAAAATTGTCTTCAAGAAATCAATGGCTTCATTTGTCAACTCAACACTCTGCAGAGATTAAATCCAATGAGAATAGAAAATATATAAGTTCTAGCTGTCAGCAAATTGAACACACAAACATGAGCGAGATACATGCAGCAACAATTCATCTCAAAAGAACCACCTGATCGGGAGTGTATTTCAAAGGTGGAAATAAATCATCAGCAAGCTTGATATCATCGTTATATCCAAACTTCCTGAGCACAGTCCATGTGGTCTCAAGACGCCCTTTTTCTATGAAAAGAGCATGAAGAAATAGAAATCCTGTCAAAGTAAGTCCCCGTTCATTCACACCTTCAGATAATTTATCTTGTACAACCTTCTTTACACCGATAATTTCAGATGGTTGCAAAGGAGCATTGAAACATTTAACCTGTAAATAGTTTTGTTAGATTTTACACGTACACAAGTTAACCAACCTACTATAGCATGATGTGAACAAGCTATTAATCAAGATACAAGGTTCCATACCACAATACTCAGATAATAAATAAGCCACAATTTTGAGATTTAATATAAGAAAAGAAATTTTAAAACCTGAAAATCATTCAGTTCAGCATCACTAAGGGCACCATCTCTGTCATGGTCGCAGAGGATAAAAATCCGCTTCAAAGCCCGCACACATCGGGGCTTTAGAGTTTGTGTCTCCTGATCAAATAAAGGAGCTGTTGGATGAAGAACAGCCTTTTGTGCATAGTAGAAAACTTCAGGGACCTTCACCAAGGAAAACATGATTACAATTGTATGAAACAAAATCCATATATAATTGTAGCACCTATAAAATAAGATTTCATAAAAGGAGGAATATGATTGTAATATAGTATGAATTAAAGATACCTGGATTTGCCTAGATGCTGAACACTCAATGCAAGTTTCAATCTCGCGGAACTGTTGCATTATTGGTGACATCACCTGTTCTAGGCTCACCTGCTGACTTTCATCTCGCAGGTCAAGCTTACAGCCAACCACTATAACCGGAACTCTCACCTGTTCATGAAGTTCAAATATCTATGTCAAGCATTCATTCTCTGAAAGTGAGAGTAACAACATATTATGCGAATTCAATTAAGATGTACAATTAATAGATATATGCAAGCATGTGCACATTAAATAGGTGTTTCTACAAAACAGATGCGCGTAATTGATTTAGCCGTTTATAAAGCTTCCCCTTCCATTCTCTAGGAATATTAATTTTCTCTCTCATTAATTTTTTCTCTTCACTTTAAGAAAAGGGGAACTAGAGGAGCTTTAATTGAATATATAGTACTCCAGATACAAAAACAAGAAAAGGAACGATCAGAACCTCTAAGTTACGAAGATGAGGGAGCCAAAATGTACTTAGACTTTCAAGTGTCTCAGGGCGATCACATGCATAAGTGAGGACAACGGTGTCGGCTCGCTTTAGTTCGTCCGAAACTCTATCAATGTCCGCAATACTGCAACAAGAATAAAGTAAAATAGTGAAAACATTCAGATTAGGGTAAACAAAATTTTCCAAGCAGTAGCATAGATAAAAACATAAGCAAGAAACGCAGATTGCCAAAATCAAATATCAAAGATTTAACAGAGAATAAAAACCAGTGCTATAACCTAAACGAATAAATAAAAGAATTCATAGAAGAAAACGTAGAGAATTCATACGAGGAAGTAGTATCGATGACTGTGATTGGCACATGATCTGGATACAGATCCACAGCTAGCGTGGTGGGAGGCAACACGGGAGCAACATTCGGGCGAAAATTCTCAGACGCGGCGGTGCTAATGAGACTGGACTTACCGGTACCTTGGTCGCCGGCGACGACAATACGAACGCCAGAATGAACGTGAGGATTGACGGAGTTAGCTGAAGCTCTAACCATTGAAACGGAACAAGAAGCCTGAAAACAAAACGAATAAGAGTTAGTTATTATGAGAGATTGCGTTGAGTTGAGTGAAAGAACGAAGCGCGAAACCCTAACCTAACGGTGTGTTCTAGAGGGTGCTTGGGGAGATAGTTGTTGATGTTATATTTCACTTCCACTTCTCCACTGTGTTAATAATATTTGTGGTTTTGATTTTTTATTACTACTTGTCTTGCATCCTACTGCACCGTCTAATACTTTTCAGTCGTTTTTGGCTCTACGCTACCTCTTTTAAGCCTTGTGTTCAGAAATACTTGGAAAATATTTCGGATAATAATTTTTAGAAATTAAAAAAAAATATTAAAACGAAATTTATTATTGTCTAACCTAATATTTTGATTTTTAAAACAAATATTTTTATATTTGAATAAACAATTTGCCTTCAACCTGATTTTTATTAAGCTATTTTTTATTTATTATAAATTGTGTTTTTTTATAAGCTATAAATTGTATTTTTTAATTAGTTTTTAAAAAATTTCATAATAATTAAATTAAAGTGAAGTGACATCTACAGGTTTTTTATGGTTGCTTTAAATGAAGGTATAGAATAAGTATTATGTCGTGTAACTTTCAAACTTACCCAATCTATTCGTCAATGTTTAAATTGTTTAAACATTGTTTTTTTACTACTCTTGTTTATGCCAATAACGATCTAAAGTATAGAATATGTTTGTTTTAGATTAAAAAATGGATTTTTTTTTATATTTTTAGAAATTATTTTTATTAAATATTTATAAAATTATATATATATATATATATATATATATATATTAAAAGATTAATTTTAAATATAAATATATATTATTAAATATTAAAATATAATGGAAACCACCTTTTTTAAAATGTATTTCAAAAATAATTTTATGAAAAATTATTTGAAATAGTTTAAGAATAATTATTTAAATAATTTTTTTGTAAAGTTTTTCTTAAAAAATAATATTATTGTATTTTTTTATACAAATATATGTAACACTAAAAAAATTATTTTTAAAATAAGCTAAAACAAACGAGCTCATAATCATATAGTAGATTTATTTAGGATTTTGGTAGTAATTTTTTTAGAAACTAGATTTTCTAGTCATCGTGTTTAGTAATTTATATTCATTTTATTAAATGAATTAAACACATTAAACATTCACCTTCTTTCAAAATCATGGTGATCTTAAACCCTGCAATCATATAAGTCATTCACCTTGATTTTGAAACATCTCATAAGGAGAAAGTTGATGTTAAACTTTATGTTCTGAGAATGTTTAGTGAAATACTGAGGTGAGATCTTAGATTAGTGAAGCGAGTTTCTGGTGGGGTAAAAAGGGAAGAATGTTAATGTTGATGTGTTGAAGGATAGAATTGCCTGCTTTTGATTGGAATGAATGTTTACTTGTTATGCGTGTCTTTCACTCGAGATTCACTATTGGGTCTTTCTCTGTGGGTCTTGCGAACGACCTAAAACACTTATCCCCCCAAGCTCTGATTCCTACGATGTTAAGTTAGAGCTTGTAATTTACACATTAGGTTGGTCGTTGTCAAAAGTATGTAAAGATTCTCAATGGGACGTTATTAGTTTTGGGAACATATGCATTAAATGTTTGTCTCTTTATCAACAATATTTCGTAAGGAATTCTTGGTGCGCATCCATATGTTTAAGGGTAGTTATGTCTTTTTTTGTCCTAAGATAGTCAATTACTCTAAGCTATTCTCGATGAGATCTTGACCATTGGATGTGTGATTCGCACTTCCCGACATGGTAGATTGCACAAACTCTTTACTACTTAAATGCATATGAGAAGCTATTTGATTACCGATCTTATATTTTTTTTTGCTGCTTATGGGTTTAAGAAAACTCTTCTTCAATAATGGGTTCTTGTACATGTCTTCATTCCTAGCTACTTTGTGTTCTTTCGTTGAGTGTGTGGATATTTGGAATCTATTTTGTTTAAAGTAACATCCAGATTTACCTTTCTTTCAATCTTGATTTCTTTATTAGGGTTTATGGGGAATAAAGTCACAGGGTTCGACATAGGAGATTGTTGTTTATTTAGTGACTTATTTTGCATACATTTTAGTAGGAACACTAAGCTTGGATTTCAACTTGATAGTTGTATTCACATATTTTATGTGTTGACATGGCCCTTTATAATAGAGAACATCTAACATAAAGTTCAGAAGGCCACAAGGGATATCTCATCAGTATAGATGGACTAAGAGCCACTAAATATTGTATCTACTTTTACTTGTGAGCACTATTTAAACCATGCCTTCACAACGGTGGGATCTCCTGAAGATTGGGTAATGATTCTCCATAAGGAGGATAAAAGCATTTGTAGCAAATATGACAGGTGTGTCGTTCCTATTCATGAATGCTTATTCTCTTTAATTGGATTTCACCTTCCCTTCAATGATTTGAAGGTTGAAGTGTTTAATTATTTGTTAATCGCTCCTTTACAACTGAATTCGTTGTTTTTGGCCTACATAAAGGTCTTCCGTTGTTTATGTGAATATAAGAAGAGTGTGTTAACTACACCACTTTTCCTACATCTCTTTAAATCCTAATGTAGCTCCGCTGACTCGATACGGGGCCATGGTTTCATATCTCTCATGTGGTGTACCAATCAAGGTCTACTATGAGGGTGTGAAATACTTAAAAGATCATTATTTCTTGGTTACCCCTTTAACGAGGTGGCTTATGCTAACATATTATGCACCATAGAACTCGAGCCTCCTTACCAATGTTCAGATAAATTCTTCAAGTTTTAGCGTTGGAGTCATTTCTTAGCAAACTTCAAGTCATATGTTAACAAGCTATATTATCTTTCCCAAAAGTAGATTACTTGATAATGCAATTGGTATATTTCACTGAAGATATGGGTTACCTTGATGGTGTTTTCCCTTTCGACGTGAGCGTTGGAGTAATTTCTTGGCGAACTTCGGGTCATATGTTTATAAACTAGATTATCTTTCCCAAAACTAGATTACTTGATAATGCAATCGGTATATTTCATTGAAGATATAGGTTACCTTGATGGCGTTGTCCCCTTTGACGTGAGAGCGAAAAGATAAGGGAAAAGGTACATAGAGATATGTCTGCTGATAAACGTCACCTCGAAGAAGGCTAGGATGATCATTTTTTGTAAGAGATTTGGGAATCCCAATTTTCTTGAATAGCCTTTTCCATTGTCTTACGAAAACCACATTTAGCGCTTACATAAATTGTTTTGAACCCTAGCAAGTTTTTGATCTCCATTAGCAAATAGAACTGTAAACATGTTTCATCTCCAACCCCTTCACCATTGTATCATTTTCATTTCCATACTATCATATATTTTCAACCTAGTTATTTGGTAAGCGTGGTTGAACTATATTAATATTAATTCATATTGTACAAAGCAACAAAATATTAACAAAAAAACTCAAAGGAGGTACAATATATTATGGTACAATATATCAGGTACAATATATTATTTACCTCGTTATGCTTATATTCGTCGATATTCAAATATGATATCAATATTATAATTAGAAATATAATTATTTTTATTATTTGTTATTATTATCATTAATAATAATAATAATATTATTATTATTGTAATTATGGTATACGATCATAATGTAAAAGAGTTTTATTATAAATTATTTTGGCTACACATACATGAAATCATTTGACCAGACATAATCATCTTAATTGATTCCTTATTCATTAATGACAACCTCCTATTCTAACTCTTTAAAAACTTTGATTGAGACAAATTATGAGGATTAAACACCTCTATCTCTAGCCTATTTTGTATCCAATATAGTAGATGTTCCTTTGATACTTGGTGGTTAGACTCAGGGTCAACTATTCATGTTGTTAATTCTCTGCAAGGATTCATAAGCCTAAGGAAACCAAATGATATTGAAGCTAAGGCCATTGTGGGAGATGGATTTATAGTACATGTATTAGAAATTAGTATTGTTTATTTGTTTTTTTTCCTTTTTGACACCTTTTGATTTTATAATATTTAGTTTATGTACATTTCATGAGAAGAAATTTGACTTCTATTTCAGCTTTGGACAAGCGTGATTACACATTTTTTGTCAAAGTAGAAGTTTATGCGAGTTGGGCTCAGGAGGCTCACCAGGGTCAGGGGGCTCAAGGCCCAAAGAACACTTATAGAGATACTTACATATTACCCACCAAAGAGATCATCACATCAACATCAAGAGTTAAATCCATGACCTCTCGGTGTGTGAGTCAACTCCTTATTAACTGAGTCAATCTACCTTGTTGTGTGAAGGATATTAGTCGTTATTATTACTTTGACTTTCGTCCGCTCATCTTGTACACCAGTCAATCGTTCAATCCGTCATCTAGCAAAATCAAACTTTGCAACGAACAAAAATAAATTCAAACATTGTTGGAGCTTTGATGGACTTCTTAGCATTGTAGCCAACCATGTATATTGCAAAGTGTTGCGTGAATGATATTAGTCTTAGAATCTAAGTTATTACTTTGACTTTCGTCCGCTTATCCGTTACATCCATCAACCCTCATCCAGCAAAATCAAACTTTACGACGGACAAAAATGAAATCTTGTTTATGGACCGTGGTTTCATTCAAATTGGTTGTATTTCATCCTAAACAAACTCTTATTTGTGACCGTGGTTTCATTCATATTGTTGTATTTCATCATAACCAAATTCTTACTTGTGCACTGTGGTTTCATTCAGATTGATTGTATTTCTATTTCATCATAAACCAACCAATTCTGACCGTGTACTTCATAGTAAATTATTAGAGTGCTACATAATTTCCATCTTAATATGTTAATTTCTAGTTTTATTTTACCATTGCTAAGTGACAATTTCTAGATTTTTATTTTCTTCGTACATATAATCAATTATCTAAGAATTGAATCAATCCATAATTTTAAAAACTGAAATAAAATCATATTTAAAATTTTTAAAAAGTGATTGCATGCATTCCAAAAGAATCCTTGGAACAAATGTTAACATTTGCTTTAAAAAACAATCTTCTCGATAAGACATTGCTTATCACTATCAGATTTATTCTAAATCCAAATTGGATTTTCTCATAATCATCGCTAGAATCCAAATTTCTGTCTATTACAACAACACAGATTCAGAAACATTCAGAAACAGGCAAAATTCAAGGGTAAAATCAATAATCATAGTTGTAAAACTATCCGTAAAAAAATCTTAGTTGTAAAACTAGGCATCATAATTCTAAGGTTACCCGATAAAGATCCGGCCACTGAATAAAACCACCCTCATTCCCTCACTACTACAATACATTGAAAATTCTAGTCCCAATTTTCCAGACTGCATTCCTTTTTCCAATGAAATTCTTTATTGAATTAAGTACGAGGGCAGCTCGATTAAATTGAACATGTTTCACCCCCCTGCAAGATAGAAACCAATGCAGACTTCAGAATTCTAATCCCATAAACCAGGACTCCCCCTTGTACTAAATTACACTTAAATCTCATTACTCATAATATGTCAACAAAAATAAACATGTTTAGCCGTTGTTGTCACAGAACCCTTACGATTTACTCCTGGATGTTCAATGCGGAGTCTAAACCATTCACAATATTTAAAAACAATCCAACAGAGACAATAAAGCATAAGGTTTATAGATTGATGAGTTACAGAATATGACATGTGGTCCTTTCTGCACAATATTGTGCATGTTCCTGAAGATAATGTACTATCCAAAGCATACAACGATAAAGGGGGAGGTGGTCCAAAAACATTTAAGATGAAAAGTATGATAGTGGTCATAACCTACAATTCTGAACTAAGCTCTTCATAAATATCATTCAGACTAAAAATAATGCAATTAAGCCTTCGATTTCTTCCCTTTGGCTTCGTTATTCGGTTGGTTCTTGAAGGGCAGGAAAGTCTTTCCACTCATGAATGGCCTGAGGACTTCTGGTATCTCTACCCCATCCTCCTTCTGGTTGTTTTCTAGTATGCAGCAAATGGTCCTCTCAGTAGCAGTGAGAGTAGAGTTCAACAAATGAACGTAATCCTTCCTTTGGTCATTGCCCTGCAACAGGAAAAAAGATGCAAGAGCTAACAGTCAAAATCATGAAATTAAAGTCTTGTAGACGGTTGAAATTAGTTAGCCAAAAGAACATATTGCCCATGGCAAACCATATGTATGCAGTCATTGACACAGTTTAAGTTATCATAAGGTCTAACTGCATAATGTATTATTAGGCCTATAAATAGAAGTAAGCATCGTCATTACTGACAGCTATTCTTAGAATGTTTTCATGCAGACAAAATTTACTTGATTGCAAAATATAATTTCAACGAAAGACTAGTCACCAGAGAAGAAAGTACTTCGAAATTTCAGAAAGTATGAACTTCTTCAACCTAAAGTAATTGAACTTAGGCATAACTGACCTTTTTCTGTCCAAATCGAATTTCTAATTTTCTGGCCTGGTAGTCAGTACAATTTGAACAGGATACCAACTCCCTGTAAGTTTGAGAAGCTGGAAACCATGCTTCAAGATCATACTTCTTCGCGGCAGCATCATTTAAAGCACCAGATACAATGGAAACAATTTGATATGGAATGTTCAGCTGCAGTAAATAAAACGTAATAACGTAAGAGAAGGAAACTAAAAAGGAGGGCAAAGAAAGCTATCAATTTAGGTCAAAAAAACCAAGATAACAATCTATGTGCAATGGCTTATCACTATCAGGCAATAACCACAAACATACAACAAAGTCCTACATATCAAACCTTACAAGATATATTGAGATGCTTTAAACAAGACGGCAGATTAATCCCATAGATTAGCAGATTAATCCCATTGATTAGCAGATTAATCACATAGATTACTTTTAACATGGGCAGCCAATCATTCCAAAACTATTTTCCTAATGCAAGGTTACATTAAGAAAAAACTTTACCATATTAAACGAGCGTCATAGGTCTTGATTTTTTTTTCCTTCTTATATATAGGACCAGAGGGAGTATTATATTATAAATCTTAAATTACTACTCTTTTATAAATTGTTTTGAAACAATTGCTCTAATGAAAAAATGGCTTTATTATGAAGGACATTGTCGTACCGCCTTGTAAAATTCTTCAGAGTTCGTAAGCATTTCCTCATGCATGTCCCATGAATCATTTTCTTTTGGGGAGGTAATACAAAACTGCTCTACTTTCTCAAACTGGTGAACTCGGAATATTCCTAGAGTATCTCGACCGTGAGATCCAGCTTCTTTACGAAAGCAAGATGAATATCCAGCATACCTGCAGAAAGTATGTTTCCAAAATTAAAAATATAACATAGTTTTCCAGTTTAATATGAAAGATGTGATTAAATTCATGTTACCTAAGGGGTAGCTGGGTAGGTTGAATCCAATCATCTATATGATATGCACAAAGTGGCTGTTCTGCTGTTGCAATTAGATATTTGTCATCTCCTTCACCAGTTACCTAACATAATAATTCCTTAGATATGACCAGTTCAGAGGAAAAGATTGGGAGTAGTCTTAGGCTTGTTAGTAAGCATTGAAGTATTAATACTCGGTGGCCTCAAAATCTCAAATATAAAACTACTTCTAATATATTTAATGATGTCATTCCAAAAATAATCATATTAATATAAGTTTTTTTATTCAATAGTTTATCTCATTGAACAAATTTTCATGAATATCACTTTTCAGAATGCACACATTTTTTCTGTCAAAAAGAGAAGAAAGAAAGCATTTCGGTCTTAGACAGAGAACATTAACTGCATTTAACTAAATTTCTCAGTAAGTGTGAGATTAGGTGCTTTTGTTTAAAATTGAGACTAAGCCGGCATGGTTAATTGTTAATATGACCTTTGTCAGGACATGAACATTGACCCTCCAACTCCTTTTAACCCATACATCAACTGTTTCAAGCCAGTTAAATCAACAGAAACAATAAACACTGCAATAATGTTAACGGCAGTTTGGCACCTTAAAATCACAAAGCATAAGAATCTTAAAATCAAATTATAAGCTTGTAATAGACTACGAACTATGTACAGAGGCCATCAAGAATATGTTTTTAATAAAATCAAATTCTTATATGGACACCTAAATCAACATATTTAAATTAACTTGAGAATTTTACCTTATAAAGTTCTTCATCGAATTGGGCTAATTGAGCACACTTGGACATTATATCTTTTCTCATGAAGAAAGGAGTTTGTAATAAGGTATATTCCCTTTTCTCCAAAAATTCAAGCCCGAAGTTGATTAGAGCTTGGTTAAGACGAACGCCATCTCCTTTGAGATAGAAACCTCTACCTCCAGCTACATCAGCTCCTATTATGCATCAAGCAACATGGCAAAAACTATTAGAATACATTTAGAGTAGGAAAGGTATATAATCAGAAATGCAGAGCCTATCAAAACCATTGTTGATTAACATAAAAAGCTTCAGTTGGGAAAGACACAGATAGAGCGAAAAGGATGATGCACAACTAACGGAAAGAAACTACACTCTGCAGTCTTACATTTTAAGGCATCAAATCAAAATACTCAACAGTGTCATAATTCGGGATAGTAGGAGAAAGATACAGTGGAAACCACACACTAGTTCAACAGATAAGTTAAAACACACAAGAAAGCAAACAACTAGAACAGAAGTGTTTGGTGAAAACGGCAACATTTAAACCAGAATCACATACAAACCTCAAAATTATAAATTAAAAAGAAATACAAAAAGTGACTTGAATAGATGAATAAATTCCAACCTTTCTTCAAATCTGCTATCCCGAGAAGGTCAACAAGATCTACATGATTCTTGAGTTTAGGTTCCACTCTTTTCTCTCCCCATGTTCTAATCACAGCATTGTTTGCCTGAAACATGGATTTATGGTAAGACACATTATATAATGAAAGAAAAAATAAAGAGAAATAGAACTAAAACTAGATCAAACCTCGTCCTTGCTGATCGGAACGGTATCATGAATGAGGTTACCAATGGTTTCCAATCTGGAATTCAAGCTGTTTAGAGCTTCACCGGCTTCAGCCTCTTTATCCGCTATCGATTTCTTAGTCACTTCAGATTCAGCAATCAACTGAGTTGCATCTTCACCAGCCTAACACACAGACACATTAAAATCATGAGGATTTGCAATTGCATGTGTATAAGTAAGAATTGAATGTAGTGATTCTTACACGCTTGAGTTTGGAAATTTCCTTATTGTACTTGTTGAATTCTTTTCGGAGATTCTCCAATTCGTATTGACCTGCAACAAAACAAGATTAGGTCGATGCCATTGTTATACAGTAACGATATAGAGATATAGAGAGATAGAGAGAGATGAGTACGCTCTCGCCATTGTTTGTCGAGAGTGATAACTTCGTCGACAACTTCAACACTGGCGAATCGACGGCGTTGAGATTCGCGAACGAGTTCAGGGTTGCCGCCCTTTTCCTCTCTGAATAGGTTGATGTCCAACATGCCTCACGCCGTCAACCTCTCACTGTAAACTCGCTGAAGGTGGATGAAGAAATTAGAGAGTAAACCAGGGTTTTGCAATTTTATTTTTATTCTTATATTTTAAAATGTCTATTTTTTAGAGAATTTTTTAACACGCGGTATGTTTTTCTATAGAAAGGCCGAAAATATATAAATGCCCTCGACTACCATAAATATATTTTTGGAATCACCTTTATTTAGGTTTTTTATGGATAAAATCTTATAAAAGAGTATTTTCGAAAGGGATTCTTAGATGTATTTTCGGAAGCACTCCAACTATAAATTATAGTTTAGTCTAAGAAACTTCATATGTTATGCAGATACGTGTGCTGTCTGTAACCCTTCCTCATTTCAGAAAGTGTTTTTGAACTAGAAGCACAAAACTCAAACACAAAATTCTATCAAACTCTCATTGTGTGAAAATTATTCCATTGTGCGAAAATCTAATGAGAAATCAACAAGCAACAGACAAACATCATTGTTCAAGTTTCATCAACCAACAAAAATAAAAAATTGTAAGTTATTTTCAAGCTTTTTGAGTTAATGTAATTTCACCTAAAAATTGTGTTTTAGGTTAGATAATCCAAGTATTTTTAGTGTTTACAAGCTTAAAAGTAGGAATAAACGTTTTTGTATGGTTGTTTTTCTGATCAATGAATTTTTTTTTGAGGTGTTAGTTAATGACTGAGCTTCGCCATTAGCGAAGCAGAAAAGTTGCAGGTCGTACTAGAGATACATATCCGGTTTTGTTCAACGTTTACATATAAACCCGGAAATGCATCTCCAGTTTTAGTTTGTCTGTATTTTGTCCATTTTTTTAACACGAGTCTTTTTGGTAACGTTTTTTCGCACTTCTACATGAGTTATTGCTGAAATACCATCTAGGTTGAGACATGGTAGGCTTGCACAACAAGTTTCATTTCGGAGGGAAACGAGTCAAACATCCTAGGCTCCTTCTACCTTTGGACAACTTGTGGTGGATGCGACTTCAGGTTTTGGTGTTCACGTTTCTCTGCCTATTTCATCGTCCTTCCGCAGTAGACGAAGTTCTCTAGGTCCTCCCTCTCCACCTTCATCTTTCCGTAGACGTACTGCTTCACCTATGATATTTGAGGCAGGAGAGACATCACACTCCCAACCGAAACCTGAGGCCACACAGACGATGTGTGATGCAGTTGATACCAATGTATACCAAGGTGGTGTTTGCTACCAAGGTGAAAAAATCCCACGAAAGTGGTGTTTGCAACCCGATTACAGTTGATATAAAAACTGATCAGGACTTATGGAGAACATGCTGAGGACTTTATGAGTTACATTGTGTTACAAGGTAGAAGTAAAATGGGTATTTTGTTGGATAGTTGGCACGAAGTTGACGATAAATTGAAAGACGCCATATGAGAGGATGTTACAATATTTATTTTGAATTTTATGCATTGAGTATATATAATCATTTATTTTTTATTTGATACATACTAATAATATCTCTATTATGTAAACATATAAAGTGTTTATTGTTAGTCGAGATGATAGTATGGGGAAAAAAATTTTGCTTACATATTGTGGTGAAAGTTGGAGGGGCTTCAAGACATAATTCACTCATGATTATATTCATTATCCAAGTGATAAAGACAAACCTGCATACGAGGTGTATTCATATATTAATGAGGATGTTTGGGAGAAATTGTAGAGTCTCGCTCCACTTCCGACTTATTGGCCAAGAGCCAAAAAGGAAAGGAAAATCGAGCTAGGAATATCTATCCACATAGATTATCTCGTGGAGGATATCAAAATCTTGAAAAGAAGATGATTGAAGAAAAAAGAAAACAAAGCGATGAAGATTTGAGAGATTCTATAAGTCTTGATCACATTCCGTCTCCACCATCACACCACGAGAAATAGAAGTGGGCACGTTAAAGAAAAGACAGCTAGTTCACATCAGATGCTACGCCCGAAGTGACTCAAATATTTTTGTAAGTAGACACTTTTTTCAACAATATTTATTTAAGTTAAAATCAATTTGGTAAAAATGAAATTTCATACTTGTTGAAGGATGATCTTGTTGAACAAGCTAAAGTCGGCATCTTCCTTTCACAAGATTGTCGTGACATATTGGTATAAGCGATTGGAACCGAGGAGCATCTTAGGCGTGTCCGTGGACTTGGAATAGGCGTTGGCTTCAAGTTATTTTTTGGACCATATAAATCACCTAGAGGAGTAAATCGTAAGAGAGAGAGAGACTGGAGAGATTGTTGCTGGCAAGCTAGGGAAGGAAAAGGAGAAGTGGATGGAGGAGCGGGATATGATGTTGAAGGAGGAGAAAGGAAGTGGATGGAGAAACAAGAGAGGATGTTGGAGGAGGAGGAGAAGAGAGGTTGTTGCAGAAGGTACGAAAGAGTGTCCATAAGGAGCAAGAGGAGCGAGAGGGGATGGCTGGGGAGGTATGAGATTTTATCCAACGCCCTCAAAACCCCATAGCTTTAGGTTATTGGAATGAAAAATTTTTGGTAAAGAGTTTACGGCTTATACCCACGATTTTGCGGCCTTTACCTACATAATCGCAAAAATTTATTGTAGTAAAAATAAAGAGATTAACTAGTCAAATACCTGTGCGGCTGCACGGGTAAATTTATTTGATACAATATACATTGTATTTAGATATGCATCAAAATTTAAAATTAGCTATTAATTTTAAATGAACAATAATTATGTAAACTCAATTGTATTAAATAATCAAAGTAATTATTGTTTAAAATAACATGTATTGTGCTGATAGTGACCCGTAAAATAAAAAATTTGTTTGATACAGTATAAAATTTATTTATATACATATGTAAATTTGAAATGAGTTATTTAATTATAAAATGAAAAAATAACTATCATTCAAAAAGGGCCTAGCACCCTCCCTCTTATGTAATAATAATAATAATAATAATAATAATAATAATAATAATAATAATAATAATAATAATAATAATAATAATAATAATAATAATAATAATAATAATAATAATAATAATAATAATGATTTGTGAGATGAAGAAATACAAAAAAATTAAATTTTGATATTTTGAAATAAGGATTTTGTCTTTTAAATCAAGGCAAATTATTGATTAAAATAAAATATGTATAATGATCTGTGGGGTAAAAAATTATTTGATGCTATATAAAATGTATTTATAACAAATGTAAAATTTGAAATGAATTACTTAATTGTAAAATGAACAATAATCATATAAATTTACTTGTATTAAATAATTATTAAAAAAAAGATTATTAGTGTTTTTAGTGATAATAAGTAAATAGAAAAAAATTAAAATGAAAATGAGAAAATGGAAAAAAAAGAAAGAAAATTTCTCAATGCACCCCAAGGTTATCTTACACACCATGCAAAATTCCAATTTTGCCCACAGCTTTCGTAGATGCACATCCGGAAGCACTCCATAATTTGAAAAAATTTGATTCCTTCCGTAGATGCATCTACGGAAAAGCTTAGCGCCACGTTCTTTTGTAGATGCATCTACAGAAGGGTCTGATATAGTTTGAACCAGAGTGATCACTCCTCCCATTGTTTCATTTCTCCAAACTTTTCATACTTCACACCCTAAAAATCCTACATCATCAATACCTTATTTCACTCCAACACTCAAAATGTTTGGTGCAACAAATCAAAGGGAGCAAGAAGAGTATGAATTTCAGGTAAATAATCACTTTCAACCTCTACATTGTTCACATTGGTGTTACCCTAGGATTTCGACTTACCAATAAATGGGCAACTGGGGCTCAAAATTGGTAATTGGGCCTCAATTTGGTAAAAAGGTCCTAAATTGGTAATTGGGTCTCAATTAAATATCTACATTGCCATTTGGGTCGAAGCGGTTCGACTAAGTAATGCTTAGTAGTCGAAGCTGTTCGACTAGAAAGATTATCAGAGGCTTCAGCGTTCGACCAAAAGTATGCGAAGACTTAAGAATTTTGCTGCAGAAACTGAAGTGGAAGTCGAGAGATATTAGAAGTTAAGAGGCAGTTTCAAGCAGTTTTCTGGCAGTTCTCACAGGACGCGTGGAGGTCTCACAATTGAAGATCTTGCATGTCGAAGACACGTGTTGACTGATAACCAGTCGACCGTTAGTAGTAGTTATTTTATTTTTACTATTTAAGCAAGTTCCATAGGAATAGTTAGGGGTCCGCATTTTCTACATAAACACAAGTAAACTCAAATCTCTGTGCAATAATGAGTAAAGACTGCAACTTTGGAATGTACGTATGCGTACCAGTTTAATTAATGCAATCATTTTACGTTATATTTCATCTTTCAGTGCACATTTACTGCTTTTTTATTGCTTTGATTTACTTTAAAAGTCTTTAATTTCAGCGTTTACTTTTACTTTAAAGTCATTGTAGCATTTAATACAAACCAGATACACATAATATAACAAAATAAAGCAATTAGTCCTGAAGTATTCTAGTTGATTCCGCAAAAGTAACCTTTAAAAAGGAAACTAGCGCTTGTTTACCATTTTTCTGGGTAAACAAATTGGCACGCCCAGTGGGACACGTCAATTGCTGTTTGTTTTATATTTGTTAGTAAAATAGTTATGTATGATATTAAGAAGTGGTCGGAAATTAACTAACATGGCTGAAGTTAATACAAATAATTTTGATCTTTCTGGAAATCAAGGAGGTGTTTTGACCGGAGCAACACCACAAAATGCCGCAGATTCATCCCCAGTTGGAACAACACATACTGGTGGATCGACGGCAGCAATATTGGTATCATCACCAACGAATGTACGGTCACCGTTTAACCCATTACGACCGCCGTTTCATGGAATGCTACCTCCACCAGGTTTTAACCCTCAGTTTGGAATGCCCACGTCTATGATGCAAGGTTTGCACACAAATCCTTCATTATATTCTGACAGCATGATGGCTACAAACACATCAAATTCAGGGGGTCGACCTATAGGCATAGGGTATAGTCACCAGGCTTTGCCATCTTTAAGTACTACGTCAATGTTGCCAATTCGACAACAAATGGACGAAAGTAATCATGATATGGTGAATGCCCTTACTCAACAAATGGGAACTGTTTTTACTCCCATGATAAATAACACGAATCAAAGTTATGAAGTATTGGCTGGACAAATGGCCAGAATTGCAGATTTCTTTGGAGCGCCCCCACAACCAAACCTTTCGACTACTCAAGGGTCGAATGTGAGAGGGGTTGAACCTATAGGACAAGGAGATCAAATTGAGCAAGAGATCCCTAGAATAGTACAAAGGCATCAAGATGCTGACCAGGTTCTTAGGAACATCCAACAAGATGTCAATGTTGGACACAATAATATCTCTAATGTAGTTGAACAAATTTTAGTTCAGAATGGAATAAATATAGGTTTGCATAGACCAAATTTCGTTTCCCCGTTGTCAGAATATGTAAGGCAAACAGAATTGCCCAGGGGTTGGAAAGTTCCAAAATTCACCAAATTTGCTGGTGAGACTGGCGAGTCGACAGTTGAACATATTGCTAGGTTCCAGACAGAGGCTGGAGAAATAGCAAACAATGAAAATCTAAAGATGAAGTATTTTCCAAGTTCTTTAACAAAAAATGCATTTACTTGGTTCACGACCTTATCTCCACAATCTCTGTTCTCATGGAACCAATTAGAACGATTGTTCCATGAACAATTTTATATGGGACAGTCGAAAATTAGTTTGAAAGAATTAGCTGGAGTTAGGCGAAAGGGTACAGAACCAGTCGATGACTATCTAAACCGTTTTAGGTTACTGAAAGCTAGATGTTTCACACAAATTCCTGAACATGAGTTAGTCGAAATGGCTGCAGGTGGGTTAGATTATTCCATAAGGAAGAAATTAGACACCCAACATTTGAGAGATATGGCACAACTGGCAGATAGAGTACGTCAGGTCGAAAGGCTAAAAGCTGAAAAAGCCAGAGCTAGTAAATATCATAAGAAAGAAAAGATAGCTCATGTTACTACAAGTGAGTTCGACTCTAATAGCGACAGTGAATACGAAGAGGGAGAGGTCAACGTGGCTGAATTAAAGCCAGGGCCACCATATATTTGTAAATTGCTCAAGCCCTCAAAAGATAAATATCTGATTGAAAGTAAAAATGAAAAATTTTCTAGTAAAACGTATTCATTTGATATAACAAAATGTGATGAAATATTTGATTTGTTGGTTTCTGATGGGCAAATCATAGTACCCCCGAGACTTAAAAATCCTCCTCTTGAACAAAAGAAAAAAAGAGGATTTTGTAAATTTCATAATTTATTGGGTCATAAAACTTCTCAATGTGTCCTTTTCAGGGATTTGGTGCAAAAAGCTTTGAAAGAAGGAAGGTTACAGTTTGGAGAAAAGCCAAAGTCATCAATGCAAGTTGATACTGATCCTTTGCAAGTCGAAGAGGCTCACTATACTGAGCTTGCTGATGTGATGATGGTCGAGACTACTAATGGTTTCGTTAGAAATCAAAACGGCGCTACTGATGGCAAAGTTTTGAACATGGTTTATCCTGAACCAAAAGAAAGTCTTTTGAAATTCCTTGAGAGATGCCACAATAACAACTCTCAAGTTGGATTATGCCCAAGGTGTGATGTTGTTTTCAATGTAGATGCTGCAAACAAAGTGAGGTTCGACCCTCGTCGAGGCAAGAATCGTCAATTCATGTATACAGGAGAAAACAGTGGTCGAAGGGCTGGAGAGTACAGGAAGATGTTTGAAAAACCAAGGACTTTCCGTCCCAAAACGGATGTCCCTGAAGACAAATGGGTGAAACCCATTAACTTCAGAGGTAAACGCCCAGAATGGCAGATTCAAGGCGATGGAACCAATGCTGAAGGTTCTTGGACGGATAGTGGATCTAAAAGAAAAGATTACATATCTCCAAACTACAAAGGAAAGAACCCCATGACTCGAACGCAGTGGAGGCGTTACCAAAGAAGCTACAAGAATGGACAAGAAGGTTCGAAAATGGTGCAGGCAGGATTTTCTCACTATCAGTCAAAACCTTTTCACAGGAAGTTGACTGAGGAGCAGGCTAAAATAGCAAATGAAAGATTAGCTGCCGGGATGATCCTAGGAAAGAAACAGATTAAAGAATTGGTTGACGATGATGCTCCGATCCTCAATACAGAAAAAGAGCCTGAGTATTCTCCACTGTCGGACGAAGAGGTCGATGACAACTTTGACATAGAGTCAGATGAGTAGCTAATCGACTGTGGAATTGTCTCTGTACTTCCAACAGAGTTCGAAAGAGTATCTGAGGTATCTGAGAACGAAGATGATTTTCTTCCTGACGAGAATGTGGAAGAAACACCTGTTTGTTACTATGTAATGGGAAAAGGAGTGGTAGAAGAGCAAAAGGTTGTGTTTGAGAGGCCAGGTCGAGGAATGATGTATCATTTGAAGCCCCTATTCATAAGGGCAAAAGTGGATGGAGTGCCTATAAACAAAGTGTTTGTCGATGGTGGGGTTGCTGTAAACTTAATGCCCTATTCCTCACTCCAGAAAGTAGGAAAGTCTGATAAAGACTTAAGACCCCATAATATGGTACTGTCGAATTATGAGGGCGAGACAAGTGGAATACTTGGAGTAATTCAAGTAAAACTAGCTGTTGGTTCGTCTGTTAGGTCAACCGTCTTCATGGTGATCGCATCTCAGGCAAATTTTAAATTGCTCCTGGGTCGGGAATGGATCCATGGTATTGGGGCAGTTCCTTCCACCTTACATCAGCGTGTGGCCATTTGGAGACCATATGGTATAGTGGAGAATATTGAAGCTGACCAAAGTTATTACAAAACTGAAAGTGGTCGTAGACACTTCGACCAGCATCTGGCAAATGTAGCTCCTTGCTACAAAGCAGAAGAAGTGTATTCTTCTGATGAAAGTGTGTCTAAGTATTTGAACTTAGACCCAAATTATGGTTTCATTTGGAATAAAGAAGATCCTAATGAACCATTGAACCATGAAAGTCCTCCAGAGCAGAGGACATCAGTCAAAGATGATGACCACTGAGTCAGAATACCTGGCTCGAATAACGGATTATTTGGCCGAAAACAAAGAAAGAGCGGCTTTAGAAGTCGAATTAGAGAAAAATATGGCTATTGAGGCCATGGTGATAAAAATGAAAACAATCATGAAGTCGATCATCAAGTCGAACGACTCGACGGGATATACGATGACGAACCTTTAGGTTTCGAAATGGATCCATCAGGATCGGTAAAAAGGATGCAAGCTCAAGATCCTCTTGAGGAAATTGACTTAGGTGATGGAGTCATTAAAAGGCCTACTTATGTAAGTACAAGGCTTACAAGTGACCTAAAGACCAAGTTGATTCGACTTTTGAAAGAATACAAAGATTGTTTTGCATGAGATTACAATGAAATGCCTGGTTTAAGTCGACATGTGGTGGAGCATCGACTACCATTAAACCCAGGGAAGAAACCTATCAAGCAGCTTCCTAGAAGATTTGCGCCAGAGGTTATGGAAAAAATCAAAATAGAAATTGAAAGATTGCTGAAAAGCAAGTTTATTCGAACTGCGAGGTATGTCGAATGGTTAGCTAATATAGTGCCTGTAATAAAGAAAAATGGTAGCCTTCGTGTATGCATAGATTTCAGAGATTTAAATAAGGCTACTCCTAAAGATGAATATCCCATACCGGTTGCTGAAATGTTAGTCGACTCTGCAGCCGGATTTGAATATCTCAGCTTATTGGATGGATATTCAGGTTATAACCAAATTTTTATAGCTGACGAAGATGTACCTAAGACGGCGTTTCGATGCCCAGGTGCTTTAGGAACTTATGAATGGGTAGTAATGCCCTTTGGTTTAAAAAATGCTGGAGCTACATACCAACGAGCCATGAATTCCATGTTTCATGATTTTATTGACAAGTTTATGCAGGTTTATATTGATGATATTGTAATAAAATATAACTCTGAAAATGGTCACTTAGACCATCTTCGACAATCTTTTGAACGAATGAGGAAATATGGACTCAAAATGAACCCTTTAAAATGTGCTTTTGGTGTACATGCAGGGGATTTCCTGGGCTTCGTGGTTCACAAGAAAGGCATTGAGATAAACCAAAATAAGACGAAAGCAATCTTGGAGCTAAAGGCGCCAGAAACAAAGAAACAACTCCAGTCATTGTTGGGGAAGATTAATTTCTTGAGGAGATTCATCTCAAATCTAAGTGGCAAAACGAAGATATTTTCACCACTTGTGAAACTCAAGAACCAAGATCAATTCAAATGGGAGCAAGAACATCAACAGACATTCGACCAAATAAAAGCTTATTTAACTAAGCCTCCTATTTTGTTACCCCCCAATAGGACAAAAAGTATGAAGTTATACATAGCTGCATCAGGCTCGACAATTGGGAGTATGTTGGCCCAAGAAGATGATAATGGCGTCGAAAGAGCTATATATTATCTAAGTCGAACCCTAGTAGATGCTGAAACTAGGTATAATGATATTGAAAAATTATGCTTATGCTTGTATTTCTCATGTAACAAACTTAAGCAATATATAAAGCCTGTTGATGTGTATGTGTCCTCTCATTTTGATATTATTAAACATATGTTGTCTAAACCAATTTTGCATAGTCGAATTGGTAAGTGGGCCTTAGCGCTAACTGAGTTTTCCTTAACATATGTTCCTTTAAAAGCTATGAAAGGACAAGTTGTGGCTGATTTTATAGTCGACCATGGGTTAGTCGAATTGTCTGTAAATCAAGTCGAACGAACCAACTGGAAATTGTTTTTTGACGGTTCTAGTCACAAAAATGGATCAGGCATTGGAGTCTTGATTATTTCTCCCAAAGGACTTCCAACAAAGTTCCATTATAAAATGAAAGAAGTATGCTCTAACAATGAGGTCGAATATGAAGCCTTGATGACTGGTTTGAAGGCCTTAATAGATTTAGGGGCAAAACGAGTTGAGATTCGAGGTGATTCTGAGCTACTGATTCGACAAATCAAAAAAGAGTATAAATGCATCAAAGAAAATCTAATAATGTATTATGCAATTGTGATACGCTTATTAGAAAAATTCGAACATGTTAAGATCTTGCATGTACCAAGATCTAACAATTACATTGCCAATGAATTGGCACAAATTGCTTCTGGGTATAGAGTTTCTAAAGACAAGTTAGAAGATATGGTCGAGATCAAGAATAAAGAAACCCATGAAGTATTAGACAAGTTAGGTCAATTGTCGACGTCAAAATTCGAGGGGGTAGGTGATAATGTTGAAAGTAAAGTTGAAAGTAAAGATTTGTATGCCTTGGAAATTTTTGCCATCGACAATATGACTGATGCTGATTGGAGAAACCCATTGGTCCAATACCTAAATAATCCAGTTGGAGGAACTGATCGAAAGATGAAATACAGAGCTCTAAACTATGTGATATTAGGAAATGATTTATACAAGAAAACAGCTGAGGGTGTATTGTTGAAATGCTTAAGTGAAGCTGAAGCATATTTGGCTGTGTCAGAGGTTCATAGTGGTGTTGGTGGAGCTCATCAATCAGGCCATAAGATGAAATGGCTGTTGTTTAGACAAAGTTTATATTGGCCAACAATGCTAAAAGACTGTATTGAATATGCAAGAGGATGCCAAGAGTGCCAGAAATTTTCAGGCATTCAACATGTTCCAGCCAGTGAATTGCATGCCATTGTCAAACCTTGGCCTTTTAGAGGATGGGCTTTGGATTTAATAGGAGAAATCAAACCTGCATCTTCTAAGAAACAAAGATTCATTTTAGTAGGAATAGATTATTTTACTAAATGGATAGAGGCAATCCCACTAGTTAATGCTGATCAAGAAGCAGTGATTAATTTCATACAAAAACACATTATCTACAGATATGGGATTCCAGAAACTATTACTACTGATCAAGGATCAGTTTTTGTTGGTCGAAAAATGCAAGCTTTTGCAGCAGAGACATGATTTAAATTGCTAACATCCACTCCATATTACGCCCAGGCCAATGGTCAGGTCGAAGCTGCTAATAAAGTTATTATAAATTTGATAAAGAAGCATGTGGGAAAAAAGCCAAGAAATTGGCATCAAACGCTCGACCAAATCCTTTGGGCTTGTCGGACGTCACCAAAGGAAGCAATAAAGACTACCCCATTTCGTTTGACATTTGGGTATGATGTTGTATTGCTTGCAGAAATTCACCTACAGTCAACAAGAATTCAACGACAAAACAGTCTTTCGTCTGACGAATACTGGAATATGATGTTAGATGAATTAGTAGAATTAGACGAAGAAAGGCTAATAGCGTTGGATAGGTTAATAAGACAAAAGGAAAAAGTAGCGAAAGCTTACAATAAGAAAGTCAAAGAGATGACATTCATGGTAGGTAATTATGTATGGAAAGTTATTTTACCCATGGATCAAAGGAATAAGTTATTGGGTAAATGGTCCCCCAGTTGGGAAGGACCGTTTAAAATTTTGCAAGTGTTTTCAAACAATGCATATGAAATTGAAGAACTAAATTCAGATGGTCGAATCTTGAGGATAAATGGTAAATATTTGAAAAAATATAAACCTATACTTCAAGAAATTCACATAAGAGAATAAAACTAAGAGATTATATTAAATGGCCAAAACTTGGCCAGTCATTACAAAATGTTCCTTCATAAAATGCATTGTCATTACAAAATATAAACCTACACTTCAAGAAATACGCATAATAAACTGAAGCCGAAATATTAGATTAAAGATGGCTATAAAAATAGCCAACTATTACAAAAATAAAAAAGAAACAGAGGGATCGAAGAGTACAAAAAAAAAAAACCAAAGCCACTAAAATATCCAATATTAGTTAACCCTTCGGTCGATGTCTTCCAAGGATAATAGAGGCAGACTTTTGGCTTCGAACATATCCATACATCCAGTCTTGCGCATTTTCCTCACCACGCCTTGCCTGAGGAATAGGTAAGATAAGAATCTTCCATAAGGAAGACAAGTCACCATTCTTTGACGTGAGGCAGTCAAAGAGACAGCTTCCACAAGTTGCTTGAAAATCAATAGAGGAAAGTTGATTTTCTTCCCCTGAAGGGCACAGAAAATGAATTCCAAGTCTTCCACCATGATGTTATTTTCATCATGGTTGCATGGACGAAAGTTGCCCACCAAAAGTTGGTGCCAAATTTTGATTACTTTGGCACAATAGGAGTCATTGTCCATGAGATCCCTTAACATAGTAGAAGTGTTCATGTTGAAAATATTGTCACCAAAAGTTTCACCGGTATTACTGCATTTCAACAAATCAGAGATTTTTGAGGGAGTGATGACGACATGAGCCCCTCGAATGTTGGAGGTTATAGTAGTCCTCCCTTCTGGATCTATGCGCAAAGATGCAAACCTCCAAAATTCAGTTAGCATGCAGGGATAGATGTTACCATCTAAAATTTCAGGATAAAATTCAAGTCCCTGATTAGCATAAAGAGCACGAACATTGATGCGGTTCGCATCAAACTCGTCTTCAAAAAGTTTAAATTCTTTCTTGATGCAGGATCTTATGTGGGCGTTTGTTAAAGGTTGTGCCATGGTTTGAAGACAAAGATTGAAGGATGAAGATGTTTAAGATGTTGTGCGTAGGGAAATGCAAAAGGAAATGGAAGGAATGAGGCTATATATAGAGAGAGAATATGTAGTTACTTCAGCAAGACAAACGTGGGAAAGGAAGTTAGAAAATCAAAAGTCATATTAAATATCTTGGAAACTGACACAAGCAAGTTGGGAACAGGTAAACAGCCCACTACCTAGTGTTTAGGTAATAATTAGTGCCTGGAAAAATGAAATGTAATCATGGCGTAATGGGAATTAACAAAAGTCGAAACCCAAGAAAGAACTGAAACGCCATCTTTTCTCTTTCCTAAAGTCAGTCGAAAGAAGTCGCTTGGGGGGCAATTTGTTACCCTAGGATTTTGACTTACCAATAAATGGGCAACTGGGGCTCAAAATTGGTAGTTGGGCCTCAATTTGGTAAAAAGGCCCTAAATTGGTAATTGGGCCTCAATTAAGTATCTACATTGCCATTTGGGTCGAAGCGGTTCGACTAAGTAATGCTTAGTAGTCGAAGTTGTTCGACTAGAAAGATTATCAGAGGCTTCAGCGTTCGACCAAAAGTATGCGAAGACTTAAGAATTTTGCTGCAGAAACTGAAGTGGAAGTCGAGAGGTATTAGAAGTTAAGAGGCAGTTTCAAGCAGTTTTCTGGCAGTTGTAGCAACCTGCCTAAACATTTAATGTTTAGAGTCGCCACCTATTCTGAAGGGCGAATAGGAAACCCTACGCAGTATAGAGATCAGGGTAAGATACTATATTCAGGTCGAGGGAAGGTGTTAGGCATCCTCAACCCTTTCCTAAAGGCTAACATTTCAAAGATAAAGGTTTATGGCAAGGTTTATAGCTAAGGAATTGAATAGGGGAAAATTTGAGATTTTAGGGAGGGGGACTCGCCTTGGTTATCCAAGTGCCTACGTATCTCCTTAGGGAGAATCAGAGTCAACGTAGTTCGGGCACAGGGTTGTACGCCTTATAATTTGATTATGGATGTGTTTTGACGTTGTTTTGAAATTTGAAGTTCGAAGGTATTTTGAATTACCTTATTGTAGTTGTGAACATCACAGTGTTTTAAAGGATGAAAATCCGTAGTATTGTGGTTTAGTGTTTTAGATGTGGGCGTACAACCCTGATTTTAATTTGTTACCATTAGTCGCGATAATCAATAGGTTTGATTACCATGGCTAACGGATTAAAGGGAGGATTGCTAACCACTATAATCGATTGATTCGATTATCGCGAATAGCAAATGTGCGTGTTTTAATTATCGTTACTCCTCACAATCGATAGATTCGATTACAAATAATAACGAATTTTGATAAAGGAAAAATGCTAATCATCATAACCAATAGCTTTGGTTAAAACCATTTAGCAGAATAAATTATCATTTTAATTTATATTTAAGAATTAAGTAATTATTTGATTATTACCCACCGCGATCAATTGATTTAATCGAAGCGAATGATAAATTAAATCGTTTGGCTAAATACCTAAGCCGGTTGGAAGACCCTAATCCTAATACTTTGGCCACTGGCCAATGGGATTGAGCGAACCCTAATATCATAATATATTTATACAGGGTTTCTATAATTAAAATTAATTAAATCAAATTACTCGAAATAGTCGAATAATCAGGAATACAATCGGGAACTAATTATCATAATCCTAATCTAATTTAATTCTATTTTCCTAATCCTAATTTAAATAAATTAAATTAAACCACGTTTAATTATCATCTAATTCTAAATAATTAAACAATAATAATAAAAATTATATAAAGAACCTGGCTATGATCATATGTTGTTGGCCTTGAAGTGTCCATGGTACACATACATCTCGTGGACGTATGAAAAAACACTTGAAAAAAATTGATTACCACCAGCAGGATTTGAACCCACGCTGTGGCTTATCATATTAATACTTCCTTCACTGGGCTGCTGCGTTTTTGTTGTTAAGTAAGCACCCCACGCGATTATATAAAAATAAACATTCGGTTTTGAATTTTTCAACCAAAAATAATTAGCATATAAGTTCCCTGTAGATATCATTATTTACATACATATGTATTATATATATATAAAAAAAAAATAGAACCATACAGAATCTACTTAAATGGAATAACAAATAAAAGAAAAAAAAACAAATCAGAACCTTCCCCTTTTATCGATACCCATTTCTCTGCATATCACAATATCCTTCTCCTGAATCGACAGTAATAGCAGATCACGTGGTTGCACGGAGCTTTCCGGCGGAGCTGAGCGTAGTTCGATGGCGGCAGAGCTGTTCGGCGTGCGGCGGTTTGGATCCGGCGGTGATGCTCTTCGGCGGAAGGAGATCGATGGCCTCGCGGTTGTTTCCGGTAAGGGGCGCCGTTCTGGGTTGTTTCGACATTGATTCAGAGGGAGTCCGCCGTGAGGCTGAGAACGGCGGTGTTGTTTCTTGGAAGTTCGCGGGCATAAAAGGAACGTTGGGTTCATCGGGTTCTCGTGACGGAAGCGTGTATTGCGGCAGTTGTGTTGCTCGCTTGCGATTCCAACAAGTCATGGAGAGATGTTCGTCAATTGCAGAACACGTTCACCGACAACTTTGCGGCTTCTTCGACTCTGTAACCAAAATAAAAGCAGATTCTTCTAATTTGTGAGATTAATCATTAGAATATGTATAATATTAGATTTGTATTAGTCGCTTGGAATATGTTGATACTGATATTTTAATTCATGGTGTTGGAATGTCGCAAGTATATGATTTGAGCTTTGGTTATGTCTTTGTAAGAGTTTTTTTTTACTGTAAAAGAAAATGCAACTTATCAACAATACTTTTGCTTGGATACAATAATCTTATGAAGAGGAAAGTTGGAACATGTCAAAAAATCATCCTATCATATGATTAAAAAAAGATTAAAATAAGCCAATGTACAATTTGTAAAAAAAGTGAAAAATTGTTGATGACGGTGGAGGTTTCAAAATTTGTGAATGAAGGTGGTTTGAAGGAATCTGTACGTGAAAGGTGGAACTGGGAGACGGGTTGGAAAATTGACCTCCTCTCATGTGTACGAAAAAAAATTCTATTTATATTAGTCAAAGTTAGGGTTTTCTACACCTAATGGCCCTATTGCCCAATTAACTTAACTTAATAAAAACTATATATAAATAACAGAATAATAATAATAAAAATCCTAATAATACTAATATTAAAATTAATAGTTAATTATACTAATAATCTTAATAATATCAAATGATAATATTAGTCAGTTAAATAAAATTGCAATAGGTGATAAAAAAAATAATAATCGGAAAAGCAAAAATGTTAGTAAAAAATAATTATATCTAAAACTACAGAAACCTTGTAATAATTGGGTCCGATGTTTAGATCCCAAAACACCTGCTACTTACGCCCTTGGTTTAACTCAACCTGATTCATAAGAGAGCGGGTTTGACAATAGAAATGTCAAACCCCATGACTCTTAATTTTGAATCCTGATGGATTAGCAGACGTAGATTTGATCGGGCAAATTTCGGGGTATGACAGCTGCCCCTGTTCAATCTTCTTAAACTTGAAGAATTAGATAGGCACGTCTGCCTATCGTGATCTAAAGGTAGAAGATGATTGAACACTGAAAATGCCCTGAAATTTACATTTGTTGGGAAGAAGTTCTGTGGGAGATGGGCTTAAAGATGCCATCCAAGGTAAATACCCCTCTTTTATTTAGAATATGAAGCACATGCTTTCGAAAGGAACCACTGTGTTTTGATTGTAGCACGGCCTGAAAAGGCAACCTGAATTTTATGCAATGTCATGATGCATGCGATGTCTGATGCAATGAGCTTCTCAAAATAAATAAGAGTGTTGTATGTATATGCATTATGTATGAATGAGTTATGTTCATTGAATGATGCATGATTGTTAGTTATGTTAGTCGAAGTTAGTAACTTTGGAAAAGAAAAAATAGAACCTTGCTTGTTATTGTTGAAATTTTGAAGAAGATCACTGCCGAGGGACTAATGTGATAAACCCAATTGAAGAACTGTTTGATAAACCTTGTGATTAGGGAAAATAAATCCCTCTTTGTAAAGAGACGTAGCTTTATATCACTGCCCGGGGGCTAACGTGATATTGATCAGCAAGATGATTTTGAAGGAGATCACTGCCAAGGGACCAACGTGATAGGAGTCAGCGAGAAGATTTAGAAGTGTATCTCTGCCAAGGGACAAAGAACTTGGTGCCATTATCACTGCCAAGTGACCAACGTGATAAGACGTAACGCAATAGGTCATGATTTGGATTGAGATTGAAATTGAAGGTGCCATTATCACTGCCAAGGGACTAACGTGATAAAACGTAACGCGATAGGTTACGATTTGAACTTGAAATTGAAATTGAAGGTGCCATTATCACTGCCAAGGGACTAACGTGATAAGACGTAACGCGATAGGTTACGATTTGAAATTGAAATTGAAGGTGCCATTATCACTGCCAAGGGACTAACGTGATAAGACGTAACGCGATAGGTTACGATTTGGATTGAAATTGAAGGTTCCATTATCACTGCCAAGGGACTAACGTGATAAGACGTAACGCGATAGGTTACGATTTGGATTGAAATTGAAGGTGCCATTATCACTGCCAAGGGACTAACGTGATAAGACGTAACGCGATAGGTTACGATTTGGATTGAAATTGAAGGTGCCATTATCACTGCCAAGGGACTAACGTGATAAGACGTAACGCGATAGGTTACGATTTGGAATGAAATTGAAATAGGATCTGAAGGTAGGATTTGGAAGAAAGGAGTTGGGAAATAGGAATTGGAAAAATAGGAGTTGGGAAATAGGAATTGGAAAAATAGGAGTTGGGAAATAGGAATTGGAATAGGGTTTGGAAGATAGAAGTTGGGAGATAGGATTTGAAAAATCAGTTTGGAATTGGAAAATAGGAGTTGGGAAACCAGTTTGGAATAGGAATTGGGAAATATCACTTGTTTGGAGACTCACGACTCGAAGGTCGGAGGAAATAGCACTTTAAAAGTTTCACGACTTGTGGGTTGGAGAAAATGGCATATCAAATGTTTTACGACTCGTGGGTCGGAGAAAACGATATGTTTAGAAACTCATGACTCGAGGGTCAGATAATACACCTATCATGACACGAGGGTCGGAAACTTACGACTCGAGGGTCGAAGAAACACACTTGTCACAACGTGAGGGTTGGAAACTGGATTTTTGTGGTCTTTGAATGTACTAGATGATATGTATATGCTAATGTGTATGTATATGTTTTATGAGCGAAATGAACAGCAAGGTTGCTATTATCGGTAAGGTAACCGGGAAGCAGGTGGACAATGTGGTTCAGTATCAGAGATTTGAATTGGATGTTTTGATGTATGGGATAATGCTTATGCTCATGCATATGTTGATTGATGTAATGAGTGAAACGAAATAATGTCTTCTATAAGACTACCTGAAAAGAGTTTCTGGAATGGATATGAAAATTTGTCTTAAAGAAGACTACCTGAAAAGGTTCTTAGCAAAGGATGAGGAGTGTCTTAAAGAAGACTGTCTGGAAAGGCTGAAAAAATGTCTTAAAAGACTACCTAAAAAGGTTCTTGGAAAGGATAATGGATGTCTGAGAAAAGACTACTTGGAAAGGTTCGTAGAAAAGGAACTTCTTAAAGAAGACCACCTAAACAGGTTATTGGAAATGATGATCAATGTCTTAGAAAAGACTGCCTAGAAAAGTTCTTAGAATATCTTAAAGAAGACTACCTAAAAAGGTTCCTAAAAAGGATGATGATTGTCTTAAAGAAGACTACCTAAAAAGGTATGGTGTAATGTGTCAACTAATGTGTGTAATGCATGACTTATGTGTATTTGCATGATGCTTCAATGATAGGTTGTTAACACCCAAAGCGTGTGTAGCTTGCTAATGTTGTAAGGTTGTTGGATGCTAGCGCGATTTCCCAATACCTATTTCTTGAACTTTGTAGTTAGAAGAAAGATTGATTCGAGTTTGTAAAGCATGAAGACGCCTTTTCCTTTTCGCCATGCGCCTTATGGATTTGATATCCAATGCCCCAATGTTTAGTGGAAAAGACGCCTATGATCTCCAAGCCATGAAGGAAGTGCCCCGAGAAATAACCTTGTCATATGCTTCGACGTTTGAATTGAAGGGTATGCCCTTGATCTCCAGGATATGAAGGACTATCCATAGTGTTCTATCCTTTGAATTTGAATTCTTCCCATGTTTGACATGCCCCTGATTGCTTCGAGATGTGACCCGAATCGATTGATCCTTAGGATGAATGCCCTAGTTAATAGGATGTTTGGTTGTATGCCCCTGTTTAGGAAAACCCTCTGGGCGTGGTTTCCCCATTCAAGAGTCTTTATCAGAAATGATCGCCTTTGTGCTAAGTGTATATTCGTAGATGGTATTGTACCTTTTGAGAAGTAACCCCAATGCGATGTGTATGCAAGTTTTGAAATCGAAGTCCGTTATAAATTAGGACTGGATGTTTTAGAAATGAGTGCTTGAAGAAGCGTAGTGGTTAGAAATAGTTTTAACAAACATAGGAGTCAGTATAACAGAATCCTGCTTAATATGCTTTCGTGGTTAACCTTGCCTCAATTAGGACTTTTGAATGTTGTAACTTGGCCTGGTTCACGGTTTTAAGAAACAATGGATATAAGGCTCAAAAATTTATTTAACCCAACCCTTTCTCCTTGATGTTCTCCAGATCCTAAAAATTCGCCTAATCCAATGAGTGTGCTTTGTATGTAAGAGAATCGTTTCAGTTTTGATGTTGAGCAGAAACCTTAGTAGAGATCCAAGCACTGAAAAATGTCGTAGAGATCCAAGCATTGATGATTTAGCAGTCACAAGTTTATCCTTTGTATTTCACCTTTGTTTTTATCCCTTATTTTTGCATGAACCAACTCTTTTGAGTTTGATCCATCGGGATGCCCTAAATTTTGCCTAAGTCATTTTTGTTTTCTTTTATGAAATTTTCCATTTCGACTTAGCGGGCGCTTTTTATCTTTTTTTCTTCTGAATACTCCTTTTGAGATTTGATCCTTGGATATTGAATGTTTTGACTTCCGTGTCGATTTTGATTTGTAAGCTTCACCTTTGCCACTTCCTCGATCTTGAATGATGTAATGAGGAAGAAGATGTTGTGAATGTTATCTCCATTGCTTCCTCAATCTTGGATGAACGCGAGGAAAAGGATATGCTTGAAACTTTGCTTGATCCTTGCTTGGATTAACTGATTCTCTTGACAACCAAAATACACCATTAAATTAATTGAAATCTACCCTGCCCCTGGTTAAAATCAAGGGTTTCCTTTGAAATGTAGAAACAAACTCCAACTCCTGGCTCGAGGGGGTGACGAGGGATTAACATTCTTATACCTCCACTGTTTAGGGATTTGAAACAATGCCTGTACATCGTCGGTTCGGTCTTACCTTGAAAGCATATATTTAGCTGGACTTAGTTATTTGTATGCGTCATTCTCCCTCAAGTTCGTTAATGATTGGGAGTGATAATTTGAAAGATAATTTGAAATGGAAAGTCTTAGTAATGCAAAAGCGGAGCGAAAGAATTGATTTCAAAACATGCATGATTATTTTATTGAATTACTATTCGAAAGGTACAACGTTTTACATCCAATAGAATTTTGTGATCGTAGGAATTACAACTAGAAAGATAAACCTATTAATCCTAAGGGCAATCTCCTTTGTGAGTCCGTTGACCTTGCTTTACTGCTTAGTTCCTAGACTTGTAGAAGTAAAAGGGTAATCTCGAATTCTCTTTGGGCACGTCAAACCTGTCGGAAATAATTGTAGGCGGTGGGTTTTCGTCGTATCGGAACTTCATGAGTTTCCTTTGACTGAACCTCTTTTGCCTTTTTTTCTAAGGATAGCATCACACCATTTGCAGCCTTCAAAGTTTGTAGATTGATAGAAAAACCTATGGCCTTTTTGCCCCTTGGTATGGAATTAGCATATGTCGCATTCCCTCCATCGTAGTCACGCATTTTTGTTCAGGGCGTTGCCCCAGTTGGATTAATCCTTGCCCCCAGGTTATCGTAGAGCGTCTTTGTGAGTTTGCTATGTTCTTAGATGAACCCCCTTATGACTAGATACCCCTTGAGTGTATCTATGAGGGAACTTCGTTGTTGAACTAATCCTTGCTCGATAATAACCTTTGTTGCATTCACAATCCTGTTACGACAAGGCGTGGGCATGTGGCTGGCATGGTGAAAGGCGTCCTCTTTTCCTTAAGATCATTCTTAATTGTTTATCCTCCTTCTTTCTCCTCTGTAATTTTTCTCCACGAGTCTCGGGAAATCGGATAGCACGGTAAGTGTGGGTGCGGGCGAAGATATGAATGCAAATGTAAATGTCAATGTAAATGTATGGATGCATGAAAATGCAAATGCGTGCGTATGCACAAGACTCCTTGTATTATAACTCCTTGCATGCAATGCAGACGGGTGACATGTGATCCTAGGGATAACCTTAGAGGCGACATTGGACCCTCGTGGAATCTCTGTAGGATAAATGTTATGACACGCCAATGGAAATCCCTTAGATTAGGGAGTATGCAAAAGGTAGCGGCTGGTGACCATTCAAGACAGTCGCCAAGTCTCATGGCCATCGAGAGGCCGATAGACGTGTACCAATGAAGTTGTCCCTCGTGGGAAGGTTCTCTATGCGGAACGTAACCTATCTAAGGACGTTATCGGGTGAAGAGAGATCCCCACAGGCTAAGGATGAAAGATGTAAGCACGGGGTGACCGTTCTAGACAGTCATTAGATCTCATGGTCATCGAGAGACCAATCGACGCGCATTAGTAAAGATGTCCTTCGTACGAAGGAAGTGATTTTAGAAATAGAATCCCTACAGGCTAGGGAATGCGTAGATGGAAGCACGAGGTGGCCGTTCGAGACAGTCGCTAAATCTCATGGCCATTGAGAGACCAATCGACGTGCGTAAGCGAAGATGTCCTTCGTGGGAAGGACACGTATTTGCAAGAATGCAAAGATATAAGAAGAAAATCCCTACAGGCTAGGGGATGCATAGATGGTGATGTCCTTCGTGGGAAAGATATCGTCTTAGAAATTAGAGTCCCTATAGGCTAGGGACCACGTAGGGATACCTGCAAAATTGAAACGCATACATTCGTGGCATATAAATCGCAAATATATATCAAGCATAAAAGCACAAAAGTCCTAGGTTCATAGGTCCGACGTAGCGGCTCTTGGGAGCCAACCTTTTAATAGGGGGTTCTAGAAGGTCTCATGGGGTCGTTCGTAGCCTCCGAGACTTTTTGTCTCTTCGGATTTTAGAACAACTCATTTTATCCATGAGGTTCGAATTTTTGGGGTAGGTTCTCGGAGAGATCAGCCAAGTATCCAGTCCTGCCCTCAACAAAGTCAAGCCTCGTTTTGGACATTTCCGAATACTCAACCCACTCCGAGTGGAGTTATCAATGAGTCTCGTAGGCGATTCATGTCCCCTATTGATCTCAAAGTTAACTCCCACACTTAGGGTTTTAACACGACATAATATCCAGCAGTGCATATAAAAATATAACAGGCAATAAAATATAAATATATTCACATAAGCGATTAGATATAAACATATCCTAAATAATTAAATATTTTTAGATAAAAATAAATAAATAAACAAAATTTTAAAAAAATAAAAAAATAAAAAAATTACAAACCCTAAAAAAAGCACGTTAGCCAAACCCTAAAAAAAAAATTGCCAAACCTAAACCCTGCCAAAACCTAAAACCTATAGGAGCATAGTATTCACCATTTTAGTTATCCCCAACAGAGTCGCCAGCTGTAGCAACCTGCCTAAACATTTAATGTTTAAAGTCGCCACTTATTCTGAAGGGCGAATAGGAAACCCTACGCAATAGAGATCAGGGTAAGATACTATATTCAGGTCGAGGGAAGGTGTTAGGCATCCTCAACCCTTTCCTAAAGGCTAACATTTCAAAGATAAAGGTTTATGGCAAGGTTTATAGTTAAGGAATTGAATAGGGGAAAAATTGAGATTTTAGGGAGGGAGACTCGCCTTGGTTATCCAAGTGCCTACGTATCTCCTTAGGGAGAATCAGAGTCAACGTAGTTCGGGCACAGGGTTGTACGCCTTATAATTTGATTATGGATGTGTTTTGACGTTGTTTTGAAATGCGAAGTTCGAAGGTATTTTGAATTACCTTATCGTAGTTGTGAACATCGCAGTGTTTGAAGGGATGAAAATTCGTAGTATTGTGGTTTAGTGTTTTAGATGTGGGCGTACAACCCTGATTTTAATTTGTTACCATTAGTCGCGATAATCAATAGGTTTGATTACCATGGCTAACGGATTAAAGGGAGGATTGCTAACCACTATAATCGATTGATTCGATTATCGCGAATAGCAAATGTGCGTGTTTTAATTATCGTTACTCCTCACAATCGATAGATTCGATTACAAATAATAACGAATTTTGATAAAGGAAAAATGCTAATCATCGTAACCAATAGCTTTGGTTAAAACCATTTAGCAGAATAAATTGTCATTTTAATTTATATTTAAGAATTAAGTAATTATTTGATTATTACCCACCGCGATCAATTGATTTAATCGAAGCGAATGATAAATTAAATCGTTTGGCTAAATACCTAAGTCGGTTGGAAGACCCTAATCCTAATACTTTGGCCACTGGCCAATGGGATTGAGCGAACCCTAATATCATAATATATTTATACAGGGTTTTTATAATTAAAATTAATTAAATCAAATTACTCGAAATAGTTGAATAATCAGGAATACAATCGGGAAACTAATTATCATAATCCTAATCTAATTTAATTCTATTCTCCTAATCCTAATTTAAATAAATTAAATTAAACCACGTTTAATTATCATCTAATTCTAAATAATTAAACAATAATAATAAAAATTATATAAAGAACCTGGCTATGATCATATGTTGTTGGCCTTGATGTGTCCATGGTACACATACATCTCGTGGACGTTAGATTAGGCATATAGGAGATCGTATGGCTGAGAGATGAGGGCGCATGGTGAGGCTCCATAGATCACCCTTACCGGATTCATGAGCAAACACATATGAAAAAACACTTGAAAAAAATTGATTACCACCAGCAGGATTTGAACCCACGATGTGGCTTATCATATTAATACTACCTTCCACTGGGCTGCTTCGTTTTTGTTGTTAAGTAAACACCCCACGCGATTATATAAAAATAAACATTCGGTTTTGAGTTTTTCAACCAAAAATAATTAGCCTATAAGTTCCCTGTAGATATCATTATTTACATACATATGTATTATATATATAAAAAAAAAAATAGAACCATACAGAATCTACTTAAATGGAATAACAAATAAAAGAAAAAAAAACAAATCAGAACCTTCCCCTTTTATCGATACCCATTTCTCTGCATATCACAATATCCTTCTCCTGAATCGACAGTAATAGCAGATCACGTGGTTGCACGGAGCTTTCCAGCGGAGCTGAGCGTTGTCCGATGGCGGCAGAGCTGTTCGGCGTGCGGCGGTGTGGATCCGGCGGTGATGCTCTTCGGCGGAAGGAGATCGATGGCCTCGCGGTTGTTTCCGGTAAGGGGCGCCGTTCTGGGTTGTTTCGACATTGATTCAGAGGGAGTCCGCCGTGAGGCTGAGAACGGCGGTGTTGTTTCTTGGCAGTTCGCGGGCATAAAAGGAACGTTGGGTTCATCGGGTTCTCGTGACGGAAGCGTGCATTGCGGCGGTTGTGTTGCTCGCTCGCGATTCCAACAAGTCATGGAGAGATGTTCGTCAATTGCAGAACACGTTCACCGACAACTTTGCGGCTTCTTCGACTCTGTAACCAAAATAAAAGCAGATTCTTCTAATTTGTGAGATTAATCATTAGAATATGTATAATATTAGATTTGTATTAGTCGCTTGGAATATGTTGATACTGATATTTTAATTCATGGTGTTGGAATGTCGCAAGTATATGATTTGAGCTTTGGTTATGTCTTTGTAAGAGTTTTTTTTACTGTAAAAGAAAATGCAACTTATCAACAATACTTTTGCTTGGATACAATAAGAGAAAAGCTATGTTTACACTTTTTGTTACATATACACCGTATAAGTATAGTTAACTTATACTAATTTTATTTTTTTATTAATTTATTTAACTTTGGTATTTGAGCCATCATCATATTGCTTTATTATGATGTATGGTGTAGATACGGTGTATGGCAAATGCAGTGTAGGAATAGCACACCTCATACAATAATCTTATGAAGAGGAAAGTTGGAACATGTCAAAAAATCATCCTATCATATGATTAAAAAAAGATTAAAATAAGCCAATGTACAATTTGTAAAAAAAGTGAAAAATTGTTGATGACGGTGGAGGTTTCAAAATTTGTGAATGAAGGTGGTTTGAAGGAATCTGTACGTGAAAGGTGGAACTGGGAGACGGGTTGGAAAATTGACCTCCTCTCATGTGTACGAAAAAAAATTCTATTTATATTAGTCAAAGTTAGGGTTTTCTACACCTAATAGGCCTATTGCCCAATTAACTTAACTTAATAAAAACTATATATAAATAACAGAATAATAATAATAATAAAAATCCTAATAATACTAATATTAAAATTAATAGTTAATTATACTAATAATCTTAATAATATCAAATGATAATATTAGTCAGTTAAATAAAATTGCAATAGGTGAAAAAAAAAATAATAATCGGAAAAGCAAAAATATTAGTAAAAAGCAATTATATCTAAAACTACAGAAACCTTGTAATAATTGGGTCCGGTGTTTAGATCCCAAAACACCTGCTACTTACGCCCTTGGTTTAACTCAACCTGATTCATAAGAGAGCGGGTTTGACAATAGAAATGTCAAACCCCATGACTCTTAATTTTGAATCCTGATGGATTAGCAGACGTAGATTTGATCGGGCAAATTTCGGGGTATGACAGCAGTTCTCACAGGACGCGTGGAGGTCTCACAATTGAAGATCTTGCATGTCGAAGACACGTGTTGACTGATAACCAGTCGACCATTAGTAGTAGTTATTTTATTTTTACTATTTAAGCAAGTTCCATAGGAATAGTTAGGGGTCCGCATTTTCTACATAAACACAAGTAAACTCAAATCTCTGTGCAATAATGAGTAAAGAGTGCAACTTTGGAATGTACGTATGCGTACCAGTTTAATTAATGCAATCATTTTACGTTATATTTCATCTTTCAGTGCACATTTACTGCTTTTTTATTGCTTTGATTTACTTTAAAAGTCTTTAATTTCAGCGTTTACTTTTACTTTAAAGTCATTGTTGCATTTAATACAAACCAGATACACATAATATAACAAAATAAAGCAATTAGTCCTGGAGTATTCTAGTTGATTCCGCAAAAGTAACCTTTAAAAAGGAAACTAGCGCTTGTTTACCATTTTTCTGGGTAAACAATTGGTAACGAATTTTTCTGCAAAAAAGTTACGTAGCTTCCGTAGATCCATCTACGAAACGTGTTGAAGATGAACACTTTCATAGATACATCTACGGAATAGTCCCAACAGTTTTTTTCCAGCATTTTATAATTCTGTGTGATTTTGACAAAATAGGTATGATGTACCCCGATGATATTTCAAGAGAATTAGCTACTTTAGTCGATGTTTGTAGGAGTATCGACGGGGTAGTGGCAAATGTGGTAGATGTCAGAGGTGACTTTCGTAGCAAGCAAGACTTTGATGTCGGAGGTGACTTTCGTAGCAAGCAAGACTTTGATGTCGGAGGTGACTTTCGTAGCAAGCAAGACTTAGATTCCTTCATATTGTGAGCACGTCGACAAACTCTTTCCTGACTCACCTACTCCGAAATCGCAAAAATCTCAAAAGAGTTCAAACAAGGGAGCTCGCATAAGCAAACCGCCTCTGACACCTATTGTTCCAAAAGTTTCGATTCCAACACCTATTGCTCCATCAATTGAAGAGGTACAAATTGCTCCAAAAATTCCATTCATTGACGAGATGTCGGTTTTTATGCATAAATACATCGACCGGATCGTCAATGTGGTGGGGGACGGTAATTGCGGATATTTGGCCGTATCGGCTTTGCTTGGTAAGGGAGAGGATGCCCATGAGCTTGTCCGTCATGATCTTATCGAAGAGTTGGTGAACCATAAAGACTCGTACACGCGGGTATTTGGAGACGAAACTAAATTTTAATTGGTAAATGAAGCTCTTGTTCCTTGGGGCCTACGCACCGGTTTCGCATTGGATGAGATTCCCAGAAATGGGACATCTTATTGCATGCGCATATGACGTGGTATGCATTGACTTGACGTGTTATGGTTTTTTGGAAACCTTTTTTCCGCTCCTCCTACAAATCCAATTGATCGTATTATATGTGTTGGATGACTCGCTAAATTGCGTCATTTTGTACAAGTTTACTAGAAACCGGGATACCCCATACCACCTACGTCATCGGAATAGAATCTTCATCATACCAAACTTGGCGAGACGTGGTCGGATGTATTTGTTGATAGGATGCATGAATTCGAAAGATTGAAGAATATCGATAAAATCTCGAATTCGGAAAAGTCAAAATTGGAACCACCAATAGATTTAGCCGGCGAGAGTTCTTTTCATGTATTTATCTAGTTTCAAAGTGTATTATATGCACTCTATAACATTGCAATATAATCCTCTTTGTGTTTGTGTCTATGTGTTTCAAATTGTTTACGTTTTGTTCCTATGTGTGTTTGTGTGTTTGTATGTAGTTTCCTAAACTTGTTACCAAAACTACTGCCTACTGCTTTCTGTTCTACTAAAAAAATAGCAGGGAAATTTCCGTAGATGCATCTACAAAAGGGTATTACAATGAAAATTATAGGTCTTCACCGTAGATGCATCTACGAAAGGGTGTTACATTGACAATTATAGGTCTTTACCGTAATGCATCTACGGAAAGGAGAAATCTACCCCCCTTCTATGGATATATCTACGGAACATTATGCAACAAACATTGTGTGGTCCATAGTCTCCAAAGACTTCTATAAATTTGGGGTTTCTAGGTTTGCATTACACACAAGCACAAACCCTAAACACACACACAAAAATGTCTCGCATTAGGCCATATGGATGTCACCGAACATCAATGAAGTGTCTCGATCCTGAATCGGAATACCGCATAAGGGATGGGCATGTCATTTTCTCTTCCGTCAAATCCCCCGTGCCGGTGAAGTTTTGGAATATCCATTCTTTCGACCAACTCAAAAGGACTATCTTGTCTTTTTTTAGAGAGGGGGTACAAACCTGGAGAAGAAATCAAAAGGATCCAGAGGCTTAGAAGAAGGACCTCGTTTGAGACCGGAAAAACGAAACGTTGGTGGGATGAAGTGAAATTCGACATGGATTGCATTCAAATGATGCATGGATTATATGACATTGTTTTAACCGTTGTAATTTCTTAAATCTCTTAGTTTTCTTAATTTTCTGTTTGAAATTTCGTTGTAATATCGATTAATCAATGAATCAATGCAATGTCTTTTATGGTTAAAAATGTCTCTGTTCTGGTTTACTGAGTTTGGGCTGATTCCGTAGATGCACATGTGGAAGACTTCCGTAGGTGCATCTACGGAACAGAACAACGTTTAAAAAAAGTACTTCCGGAGATGCATCTACGGAAGCACGAAGACAAAAAGGTCAATTCAGTGGTGCGTAAGATGGGTATGTGGTTGGTTTAGAAATTGTCAAAAAGAAATGTGTGAGAGAGAGATTTGAAATTTTAATGAAGAAGAGAATGAATGTATGTAATATTTAATTATGATTTAATCGGTGAAGTTTAAAAAGTGAATGCCACAAAAATAAATATTATTTAAATACTTAAATGTCATTTTCTTAGTGGAAATAATTTATTATGAAAGGACAATTTGAAAAATTCATGCAATTGAATTGTTATAGACAAAGAGAAAAGGGGTGATGCACTGACAGTGTAAAATATTTTTACACTGTCAACCAATCACTACCCATGTATCTAATTAAACCACTTTTTTATTTAAAAAAAAATTAATGACATGGAACATTTATGATTTTCTATTGAATGACAGTGTAAAATTATTTTACACTGTCAGTGCACTACCTTTTAACTCATAGACAAATAGTAGATTGATATGCACATTAAATATTTTTAAAATTAATTCATTACAATCGTTCATAAGTGATATTTTTTTAAATGTGATTAAAAAAAATTAAATATATCTAAATTTAACAATTCCGTTCGCATATCAATTAAATTAATACCCCCTTCGGTCTTAAATATAAGAAAAAAATTATAATTATTACATTCAATGTCGCTATTCCAAATATAGCCTAACCATGTTTTACATTTTAATGTTTGCAACGATTTCCAAAGCAAAAAAATATGGGCAAAATTAGAAAGAGTGTAAAAATTATTCTTCTTAAAGGGTGATTTTTTTTGTAAATTTGCTTATAATTATTACATTCAATGTAGCTATTCCAAATATATCCTAACCATGTTTTACATTTTAATGTTTGCAACGATTTCCAAAGCAAAAAAAATGGACAAAATTAGAAATAGTGTAAAAATTATTCTTCTTAAAGGGTGAACTTTTTTGTAAATTTGCTTATATATGAGACGGGAGAGAGTAAAATATAGGATAATTTCTAACAAAATTTTGAAATCTATAGAATACTTTATAAAATCCGTGTTTCTGAATCGGATTTCATCACAGAAGAATGCTATTAAGCCTTCGATTTCTTCCCTTTGGCTTCGCTATTCGGTTTGTTCTTGAAGGGCAGGAAAGTCTTTCCACCCATGAATGGCCTGAGGACTTCTGGTATCTCTACCCCATCCTCCTTCTGGTAGTTCTCTAGTATGCAGCAAATGGTCCTCTCTGTAGCAGTGAGAGTAGAGTTCAACATATGAACGTATTGCTTCACCTGCACAATGCTCTGCAACAGGAAAAAAGATCAACAGTCAAAATTATGATACCCTTGAGATCTTTTTTCTTCTAGTTAGCCAAAAGAACAAGTTGCCCATGGCAAACCATATAACTGCATTCATATGGTTTGCCATGGGCAATATTGCTTCTCCCTCTAGTTGTTTGACTCCTCTCTATCTGATCAACTCTCACAACAGAATATGCAGGGTCTTCTCTCTACTAGCCCAAATTACATAAGTCTATTTTCCAACATTTTTTTTCCTATAGATGATATCCCCACACTCTAATATTGTCATTTATAATCTTATCTCGGCTAGTCTTAGCATACATCCAACAAAAATACGCAACATCCTCATCTCTGCTATACTTAATACGAGATTCAGACATAAACGGGAAAGATCTCTATCTCTCTCCTCTCTCTCCAAATAAACTTCTTCATTCTAAAGTAATTGAATAATACTATGTAATAAAGCCATCGATACGATGTAATGAAGCCATCAATGATGAACTTGGGCATAACTGACCTCCTTATGTCCATATCGAATATCTAGTTTTCTGGCCTGGTAGTCAGTACAATTTGAACAGGATACCAACTCCCTGTAAGTTTGAGAAGCTGGAAACCATGCTTCAAGATCATACTTCTTCGCGGCAGCATCATTTAAAGCACCAGATACAATGGAAACAATTTGATAAGGAATGTTCAACTGCAGTAAATAAAATGTAATTACATAAGAGAAGGAAACTAAAAAGGAGGGTGAAGAAAGCTATCAATTTATGTTGAAAACAACCAAGATAACAATCCCTGTGCAATGGCAACAGCAAGATGAAATAGAATGAGGTAATGACAGAAGACAGACAATAATCACAAACATATTACAAAGTCCTACATATGAAAACTTACAAGAAATATTGAGATGCATTAAACATTCCCCCTTTTTAGATGTGTTTGACATGTCAAAAACAAGACGACAAATTAATCCCATTCCCATATATTAATTTTGCCCTGAGATTCAACAACCACTCCAAAACTATTCTCCTCAGGTCCCATATATAAGAAACGGTTGCAAATTTTAATGTGCCTCTTTTTAATTGTAACACCCCTATATATTGTTACATTATATAATATATAACACCCCTATCTCTTAGGGAGGGGAACGTAATTTACTCTTTTATAAATCGTTGACACAAGCACTCAAATGAAAAAATGGCTTTACTATGAAGGATATTGACGTACCGCCTTGTAAAATTCCTCAGAATTCTTAAGCATTTCCTCGTGCATGACCCATGAATCATTGTCAACTGGGGAGGTAATGCAAAACTGCTCTACTTTCTCAAATTGGTGAACTCGGAATATTCCTAGAGTATCCCGACCGTGAGATCCAGCTTCTTTACGAAAGCAAGATGAATATCCAGCATACCTGCAGAAAGTAAGTATCCAAAATTAAAAATATAACCATAGTTTTCCAGTTTTAATATGAAACATGTGACTAAATTCATGTTACCTAAGGGGTAGCTGCCTAGGGCGGATCCAATCATCTATATGATATGCACAAAGTGGCTGCTCTGCTGTTGCAATCAGATATTTGTCATCTCCTTCACCAGTTACCTAAAATAATAATTCATTAGATATGACCAGATCAGAGGAAAAGAATGGGAGTGTTCTTAGGCTTATTAGTAAGCATAGATGTATTCATATTCGGTGGCTTCAAAATCTCAAATATAAAACTACCTTTAATATATTTAATGATGTCATTCCTAAAATACTCATTAATATAAGTTTTCATTTTCAATAACTCATCTCATTGAACAAGTTTTCATGAATATCACACTCTTCAGAATGCATAATTGTTTTTAATAAAATCAAATTATAAGCTTGTGGTAGACTATGAACTGTGCACAGAGGCATCATATGTTTTTAATAAAATCAAATTCTTATATGGACACCCAAATCAACATTTGAATTAACTTGAGAATTTTACCTTATAAAGTTCTTCATCAAATTGTGCTAATTGTGCACACTTGGACATTATATCTTTTCTCATGAAGAGAGGAGTTTGTAATAAGGTATATTCCCTTTTCTTCAAAAACTCAAGCCCGAAGTTGATTAGAGCTTGGTTAAGCCGAACACCATCTCCTTTGAGATAGAAACCTCTACCTCCAGCTACTTCAGCTCCTATTATGCATCAAACAACATAGCAAAAAAAGATTAGGATACATTCAGAGAAGATATAATCAGAAACGCAGAACCTATCGAAAGCCTTAGGTACAGCAGCAGAAACATGGCAGTATCCCATTGGTGATTAACATAAAAAGCTTCGGTGGTAGAAAGACAGATGTAGTGAAAATGATGATGCACAATTAACTGAAAGAAACTACACTCTGCAGTTGCCAGTATTAAATTTGAAGGCATCAAGCAACATGTTGTTACATCAAATCAAAATACTCAACAGTACCATAATTCGGGATAGTAGCAGAAAGATATTTTGCAAATCATGCACTAGTTCAACAGATAAGCTAAAACACACAAGACACATCACAGTAAGCAACAGAATCACATTACATTACAAACCTCAAAATTAAAAATTAAAAAGAAATACAAAAATCGAGTTTATGAAAAAATTCAAACCTTTCTTGAAATCTGCTATCTCGAGAAGCTCAACGAGATCCACATGATTCTTGAGTTTAGGTTCCACTCTTTTGTCTCCCCATGTTCTAACCACGACATTATCGGCCTAAAGCATTGATTTACCCCATGAATTTTTCAGACTCCTTATATATAAAATCAAATCAAAGAAAAAAGAACTAGAACAAGAACTAGACCTCATCGTTGCTGATTGGAACGGAATCATGTATGAGGTTACCAATGGTTTCCAATCTAGAATTCATGCTGTTTAGAATTTTATTAGACTCAGCCTTTAGCAGAGCTATCTCTCTCTCGTTCGCTTCATAATGAGCAATCAATTCAGTTGCGTCTTCACCGGCCTAACACACACAAGAATTACGGAATGTAATGAGGACTTGCAATTGCAGGTTTATAAGTAAGAATTGAATGCAGTGATGCTTACAAGCTTGGCTGCAGAGATTTTCTTAAGGTACCCGTTAAGTCCGAGAATATGCACCTCGCGTTGAACTGCAATAAAACAAGATTAGGTCGGTGGCATTGTTATATAGTAGAGATATCGAGAGAGAGAGAGAGAGAGATGAGTACGATTTCTCCATTGATGGTGGAGATGGACAACTTCATCAACAACTTCAACGCTGGCGAATCGACGCCGTTGGGATTCGCGGATGAGTTCGGGGTTGCGACCCTTTTCCGCTAAGAATAGGTTGATGTCCAACATGTTTCCCGCGATGAAAATAGATGAATCAATTATTAAATTATAAAATGAATTGCAAAATAAAAACTTATAAATAAAGGGTTTTTGCTACTTTATTTTTTTTTATTTCCTATTTCAAAATTAGATTTATTGATTTTTTTTAAAAGGTTTTGTCTTTTTCTAATTCGAGACTAAATTCTAATAATATGACAGCTAATTTAATTCTGTATCAATATTTTTTAATCAAATCAAAATGTCATGTCATCAAATTTTAATTAAAATTAAAAGAGACAAAAACTATCGGATATTGTATAACTTAGCATTTAAGTTAATGTTTTTTTTTTTTTTTTTGTATAATTTGCATAATATTGATGAGTATTCGATTTTTTTTAAAAAAAATTATAAAATTTATAAAAGGAGAAGATTTAAGAACAATTATTTAGGTGTGATTTTTATTATTCTTTTATGAAAATATAATAATTATATATTTTTTTTATAATTTATTTTTATTTTCACTTCTGAAACATATTTAAATACATTTATTATATTTTTATTAAAAAATAATAAAATTCACACTTAAAAATATAAAAAGCAATTTAAAAGGAATTTCTAATAAAATATATATTTAGGTAGAAGAGACATGAAAATGTTGTTAAATAGGAAAAATATATCATTTAATAAGAAAAATATCAATGAGAAAAAATATGTCATATATGATATGATTTTTGGAGTATTCATACTTTGAAAAAAAAATTTATAAATAAAATAAAGAGATTAATTAATATGCATAGTTAATATAAAATATTTTATATCACATTTATTCTTAAGTGATATTTTAATTATGATAAAAGAAAAATCAAACATTAAACTTAAGAGCGAGTAAGATTGACAATTCAGTTGGGTGTAGAGGCGTTATTAGAGATGATATGGGCATGTGGATTAGTGAATATGTTAAAATTTTGGGACATTATAATGCTAGCACGATGAGTGTGTTAAAAGGCTTCAGTTAAAATTTTGGAAATTGTAATGCTAGCACGATGAGTGTGTTAGAAGGCCTCAAGCTAACAAAGTACTTAGGGTTGAAGAGAGTGGAGTTTAATATGGAAGTTGTTAAAACTAATGAGGAATGAAAATTAACAAAATGGAGTATTTGGCGTTGATTAAAGAAATTCAAAGGCTCATAAATCAACATTAGATTGTTACAGGCTCACATGTCTACACAGAAGCGGATTTATGTGTCGATACTTTAGCTAAGGTTGTGACAAAAAATACACTTACAGTATGTTTGGATGGAGCATTTTAACGAGGGAAAATAATTTTTTGAGGGAATTTAAAATGATTTGACCAAAATCCATTGTTTGGATACAAAAATGAAGAATTGTTAAAATGATGGAAATTTATGGAATATTTCATCTAAGTTAAATTTAATCATTTTGAAATGACACAAAAAACCAAAGAATTTGAAATTCCTTTCATGTTCCATACAATGTATTTGTTATTATTATTTCTTCAAAATTTACAAATTGGTCTTCATATTTTCTAAAATTATAAAATTGACCCCAAAAATTTTCAAAAAATTGCAAATTGGTCCTTAATAATTTTTTAAATTTATAATTTGGTCCTTCAAATTTTTAAAAATTGCATATTAGTCCCTACTTTTTTATTTTTTAATTTGGTCGAAAAAATTTAAATTTTATAAAAAATGACACCAAAAATCTAACAATGAATTCTCTTAATACTCCATCCAAATAAAATAATTTAAAAATGAATGGATTTGAATTGAATCATTTGAATTGCTTTGAATTTTAAATTGCTTTAAAATTTCTAATTACCTCATCCAAACACACTCTTAGAGTGTGTTTGGATGAAGCATTTTAATGAGATAATGTAATATTTTAGAGGGAATTTACAAATGATTTGTACAAAATTTATTGTTTGGATACAAAAATAAATAATTTTTAAAATGATGGAAATTTATGGAGTATTTTATCCAAGTTAAATTTAATATTTTGAAATGACATCAAAAATAAAAAAATTTGAAATTCCTCTCATACTCCATAAAATGTATTGTTACTATAAATTCTTCAAATTTTGCAAATTGATCCTCATATTTTCTAAAATTACAAAATTGACCTCAAAGATTTTTTAAAAATTGAAAATTTGTCCTTAGTAATTTTTAAAATTTACAATTTGGTCTTTCGAATTTCTAAAAATTGCAAATTGGTCCAAATTTTTTAAATTTTTATAAAAAATGACCCTAAAAATCTAACAATGAATTATCTTAATACTTCATCTAAACAAAATAATTTAAAAATGAATGGATTTCAAATTAATCATCTAAATTGCTTTAAATTTTAAATTCATTTAAAATTTTCAATTGACTCATTCAAACATAGTCTTAATTGTTCAAGAAGCTCTAAATTTTTTAGAGTCCATTTTAAACATTGATAGAGCTAGTTTTTGTAGCCTGAAGAATTTTTCTTAGTTGTTTTTTTTGGACATATTAAAAAAATATCAAATATATATATATATATATATATATATATATATATATATATATATATATATATATATATATATATATATATATATATATATATATATATATATATATATATATATATATATATATATATATATATATATATATATATATATATATATATATATATATAAATATTTAACAGTTCTCATCACATATCAATTAAATTTAAATATTAAACTTCCGACAAAATTTTGGAATTTATGAAATACTTTATTGAGTTTTTAAATCAATTTATATGTAAATATTAATTAATATTACCTTATTATTATTGTGTCAAGATAATATAATCTCCTGCCGCTTTTTTTCTTAAATAGTTTCATAATTTCCTTTGTAAATATTTAAATTTATTTATATTAATACATTAATACATGAATATATATATATATATATATATATATATATATATATATATATATATATATATATATATATATTAGATCTAATAATTTCAACTACTTGAAACTCTAATCAAAATTAAAGTCTAAGAGTGTATTTGGATGAATCATTTATGGGTTAATAGTAATTCACCCTTGTAATGTTAGCGAATTTTGCTTTTTCTCCCTCCCTACCTTTTGACAACGATTTTTTCAAAAAAACCGTTGCCAGCTTTTGCCAACGGTGGGGGCAAACCGAAACACGCTCATATTAGGGGTAAACTACTATTAACCTATCATTTATTGAGGGAAAGTAATTTTTTGAAGGAATTGAAAATGACTTGACCAAAATCTGTACTTGGACGAAAAATATGGAGAATTGTTAAAATGATATAAATTTATAATGTATTTTATTCAAGTGAAATTTAAAAAATTTCAAATAACACAAAAAAAGTAAAGAATTTGAAATTATTCATTCACTCATTCACTCACTCTATATAATGTAAATGTTAAATTGTTTATTATTAATTTTTCAAAATTTGTAAGATGGTCCTCATATTTTATTAAAATTTAAAATTCATTCATAATTTTTTTAAAAATTGTAAATAAGTCTTTAATAATTTTCAAAATTTACAATTTAGTCCCTTCAAATTTTCAAAAATTACAATTGGTTCCTATTTTTTTTAATTTGGCCTAAAAGTTATAAAATTTATGAAAATGATTTCAAAAATTTAACAATGAATCATTTTAATATTTCATTCATACAAATAAATTTAAAAATGAATGGATATCAATTGAATCATTTGAATTACATAGAATTTTAAATTTCTTAAAAAATTACAATTACCTCATCCAAACACACTCTTAATTCTCTTCAAAACTACTTATCTAATCTAACATCTAATAAAAATTAAAATTTACTTAATAAAATTTTATTATTAATTGATTTTGATGTTATTAGCAAAAAATTATTATATAATATTACAGTTTTAAATTGAGTTCGATAATTAATAGAATCATTATACTATTAACATTTAACATTATCTTAGAAAAATTAAATAGTGGTATTAATATTAAACCTTTGTGTTTTAAAAAAAAATAAAAGAGTTAAAAGGTAGTGTACTGACAGTGTAAAATAGTTTTATACTGTCATCCAATAGAAAGTCATCAATTTGATATGTCATTAAATTATTTTTTACATAAAAGAATGGTTTAATTGGATACATGGTGGTGATTTGTTGACAGTGTAAAAATATTTTACACTGTCAGTGCATCACCCATTTTCTCAAAATAAAAACCATATTTAATATTTTTCTGAAGAGCATAATCATTTTTATAAACCACAAATTTTTTTTTGAATAGCAATACATTTTGATTTTGAAAGGACATATTATTTAAAATATTTTATATTCTAAAAAAACTAATCAAATTTAATATATTTCAGCCTACATAATCATTTTTATAGAACACAATTTTTTAATTTTTTTCAATATAATTATATTTTGATTTTAAAAGAACATATTAATTTAATATAATTATATTATTTTTTTAAATTTTGATTTTAATAATGAATAAAATTAAGATATGAAATTGATTCATGGAAATTTATTATTAATTTATTTCGATATTATTATCACTAGTATTAACAAAATTAAATAGTACTATTAATAAAGGTAAATGATGTTGAAATCATTCAAGGTCAAACACAAATATATTATGGTTTTTTCTACACATTTTTCTTTTCTTAAAATTATAGACGAAAACAACAACGATTGAATCGAGTGATGAGAATACTTTATAAAAGATATTGAATTGAATTACATTGATTCTATTGAGAAGACTATTGGTTTAGTGCAAATAGATACACAAAAAAATCTGAATAGCAAATTAGACTCAAAAAGATTAATTGAGAGCATGTAAATCATGATACCAATTAACATTGATAAGGGAGAATGTTCAACAAACAAGTTTTTTTTTTTTTTTGTGATATTTTTGAAATGTCATTTTGCACATTAATCTTTCAAGTTTTTTTATGTGATTTTTTTGAAATGTCATATTTTGCACATTAATCTTTGTTTTAATTTTTTAGTTTCTTTGAGTAATAAACGCTTATCCCATTTTATTTTGCCGTAAGTTAGAGTTGACTCTATTATTTTGACTCTTATGTACCGATAAATTGCACCACCAAAAAAATGATTTATTTGATTGAAAACATGATCTAATTCGAACCCGTGCGCTCCGAGATCTAGTAAATAAATATTGCCACAACGATTGAAACCTAGATTACAGCCCCGTCTTTACAAAATTAATGGAGACGGTTTGTTTACAAACTTGAATCAAGAGAAAAATATGGTCAAGAGAAAAATCACAGTTGCTTTACAAACAACAGCATAGCTTAACAATATTATTCCCTTTGCAAATTGGATCTGTATCCAGAATTCTACTCTATGTATTTGTTATCACTAGTAATACATCTTACACTTGTAACTTCCCGCTATTGTTCCAAAGCTTCCACTTAAAGAATGGTCCCTATGGAAAAAAGAATGAACTTAATTTGTCTGATCAGACACAAGAGCAGTGCAGCCATATAACTTTCATCCCCCACAACGACCCACTTTATCTTTAACAACAGCTGCTAATGCCCAAAAAATGGATCCTGCCACAATCTCACATTGATTTTTCTTGGTGTAAAAACCCTTAACTACACACTGAAAGAATCTCCTTGTTTAAGAGACGGATTGATTTTGGTAAGTATCACTTGGGAGGATCTGAACTTATTAGATTCACCCACAGGTTTGCGAGCTTGACAAAGCAGTGCTTTCCGTTCCATGTCACCAAATCTAACCCTGATACATAAAAATTATAGTGTGATGAGAGATAATTGAGATTTCCAACCGTTTTAGATCATTTCTCATTTCATTTAAAAAATATAGCTTCTGAGCTACCAATCCAAACAGATACAAGTCAGAGATGTAAATTGGTGTTAAATATTTGGCTATTAATGCAGAATGCAGAAAGAATCTTTCCCACATTAATCTAGCAGCAGACCTGCACATGCACCTTATTTTGTTACACCTTATATATTAGGAGTATTTTTATAATTTAGTCCTGCGGATCGAATCTGTAGTAGCATCATCTGAGAACTTGTGAGAGGGTTCAACTGCTAACAGATCATTTTAGCTAACATGAAAAAAGATTTCACTTCAGGTGCTGTGTATGTGGCAGGTGGCCAAAGGAACCAAATTGAAGAGATATCCTAATTCTATGCATCAATACTTGTTGAAACATGTATGAAAATTTAAGTGCTTAAAGATTTGCTCCATCATTGATAAACATTAAAAGGCTTGGTTTTGAATAGAACATTATCGCGAAAGCTGATCCATGTAGCCGACCCCACTTAGTGGGACAAGGGCTTGGTTGCTGTTGTTGTATTGATAGAAACATTACACTTGGTCACATTGGAAAAAATATTTTCTATTAAAAGCATAATTTTCAAGTCATATTTTATCAGCGGGGAAGAGACAGCTAAGCTTATTGTACATACCTGGTATGCAATCAGCAGGCAAGGCTGACAATTGGCACATAGTTTCTTCTTCTGAGAAGACATAGCTCTGAAGTACATGCTCATCAAGTTCATGAATGTACTTAATGGATTCAACTAAGTCACTTGAGATGCCATCCGCATCAAAGTTATTACAATTTGATATACTAGAAAGAGCTTCTTCAAGTCCTGAAGCCAACCATAGGCTATTACACTCGTTCAAAAGGGCAAATAAACTTGTACAATCTATGGAACCTGATAACACCCATGGTTTGTGAAGTTTGGCCGAAGCTCCAACAATTTTTGCCACTCTATAAATTTCTCCAAGTGCATGGACATACTGAACACCTATTCAACCCATGACCGCAGAAAAAGGAAGAGGTTAATTCATACTCCATAAGTTCATCTGCATCAGCAGCACGTGACTGGGCATCATGATTTGATCAAGTAGCTTACCTTTTGGGATAGATAATAACTGGTCATGGACGTTCTTTTGTATTGCTTGCTTCCAGGTATAAGCACCATGTTGCAGCTCTTTAGAACAAACAAAGGCAATCTTGGACCATATTGTAAGATAATTAGAATGTTCTTCTCCTGATCCCAACTTGAGAATTCTTAATGTTGATACTGATTCTTTCAAGAGTTCCATAGCAGATTTTATATCCGTTTCGGCCTATCCAAATAGTAATATAATCATGCAATAACAAATGTTGTCAAGCTAAATGGTCTGGTAATAAAGGTTAGCAATAAAATACAATAAGAAAATATAATCATTATCAATTCAATTAATCTTAAGAACTCACAAGTATCATTACTTATGCTTAAGTCAGTTATATCGTTATGTATTTAGTATCATTACTTATGCTAAAGTCAGTTATATCGTTATGTATTTAGTATAGAACCAAAAAAAAAATCCTACAGTAGTTTACATAACTATATATTTACACACACAATAGAGTAAAACTTGAAAATACAACACTCAACATTTTCAAGAGATAGACGTACCACAGACAACCTTGATACTAGCTGGTATTCTGATTCAAGAGGTAGGAACTTTGGCTCCTTCAAAATTTTAAGAAGCTCATCAAAGTTTACATTTCTCGGCGAATAATTTTCTGAGAGATATTCAACGGGTACGCTCATATGATGCTGACGCAGTATCTGAGAAAATTCCTGTACAAGAAAAGAAAAGTAGGAACAAGGCTGAAACTATATTAAATTATGCATTTAATTTAATCAACAAAAAGGAAATGCATACCCTAATAACATGCAGAAGAAAACCAATTTCACAATAGCATTATTCACTAAGGGCCTCGCTCAATCATTTTTTATAGAGGCCTTTGAACCATGAACACAAATCACAACCATGCAATTAGGCTTAGGGTTCTCTATAGCATGGGGAGTTGCTATTGTAAGGGGAAAATAAATAGCCACAGAAAAAATATTAGACACGAAATTTGATAATCATAAACTAGTCCATATTCTGACCTGAATTTCCAACTCAAGAGCTTTTACTTTTGCATCTTCACCCGAAAGAGCCGCAACATCTTGAGCTTTCTAAGAAAATTTATTGGTGAATAATTTCAGTGTCAGTAAGTATCATCCAATTTTTATCAAAGAAAGAGCACAAAGGTTACCTACCTTAAGGTTCTGAAGATGGAACAGGACATTATTGCACAACTCATCCTTCAATGTGCTAAAAAACTCCACACAATCAGATGGTTCTAATTTGGGGGATAACTGTGTCAGTAAATCTTTGTGATCTATAGTAGATGCTTGATCTCGAGTACTTTTGCCAGATATAGCATCCTTAAATTCCCACGAATCATCTTCAAAACCATCATTATCGTTGATCAAATCAGAATTTAAAACTTCCAAGGAAGTCTGTAACCCATTCTCAGTGACTTCTGTTGGATGATTCAGAGATGTGTTTTGTGCAGATTCCTGGGCCAATGTGGTTTCAGGTGAAGCATCCTTAAAGTCCCCAAAGTCATCATCAAAATCATCACTGTGATCCAAACCGGAGGCTGATAATTCGGGGGAGGCACGTATCTGATTTTCACTTGCTTTTGGTGTCACATTAGGAGAAGTTTTGTTTTCACTTTGACTATATAAACTCCATATCAAGTCATTGATAGATAAGTTGGAACCAGGACTATTAAAGTTGTTCTGCATTGGAGATACTGGTGCACGGGGAGACAAATCTTGAGGTACAGAATGTTCATTTGTATCAGGCATTTCATTTTTATCAGGCATATCATCACCAAAAATTGACAGAGGCAATGCTTCCCTACGATTCTCTGAAGCTATTAGCGGCTTCTGAAAATAGAAAGAATAGTAGCAAGGACAATATATTTAAAAATTGTGAAGACTAGTTGACGACTAGACAAATTAATGTGCCATAAGATTGATTAATGAAATTTTTTAGTAGATTTATAAGCAAATTTTAAGAACTCAAGATTGAATGTCCTTAATAAAATAAAAAATTAAACCCATACAAGTTGATTTACTTAAACTGATTCAGTACCTCATTTTTTATTCCTATTTCCGTGACTGCGTCTTTTGATTCAAACAAATTGACATCTGAATCAACATTTACATTGGCTGGAGAGGCACTGCTTTTATTGTTTTCATCGTGGTTTTTTTCCGTTACAAAGTATGACTCTGAAAATAGACTGTTTTCGCCCATGGAACTAGATTTGAAATTAAAATCAAAGCCCCACCCATTAGATTGATGAGATTGTGATGCAAGAGATGGATCAACAGTACCATGGGAAGCTGCACCAACATCATTGAGTGCTTCTATAGCAGCGGGATATATATTATCCTTTTTCGGTGCTTCCTAATACCAAAAATCCATAATCAGATTGTGTTAATGCATATTCATTGATAATCTAAACAACATTGCATAAAATGAGAAAACTATATCAAAACAACCAACCAAAGTTTGATTTGATCCTGGCCATGAATGTGCATTCGCCAACTTCCCAAAAGTTTGATTGAACATAGTAAACCCAGCTCCATTTTCAATTGATTCACCTTTCGGACCTAGCTGTAGGCTGTGAGATGCAGAAATAGGACTGAACTCAAACCCCGGGTTCCATTCACCAACTTTGTCAGAAAACGCAGCAGATGAATCAAACAAAGCTCCATCTCCAACTGCACTGTTACCATGCTTTGGCGTTTCTACCTTCAAAATATAATACAGAATATCACTTCAATCAAATGCAATTCATGAAGAAGAAAAAAAAAAGTCCCGATATTTAATTTAAGCAAGCACACGTTATTCTGAAGAAACACGACATGAACCTCTTGCCCAAAGGCCAAAAGCATAGCTTCTTAATATATTACTCCAAAACATAAATGTTACTTCACCAACACAAAAAGTAAAGCATTTATAAAAACCCACCAATAAATAAATAACCAATTTCCATTTGTTTCCAACTTTTTTCTTCCCATTTCACTGCTATTCAACGAATAAGCCTTTGATCCTCCCATTAAAAAGTAAATACATGAATATATATACAACAGTGCATATCTTTCCTAAAGCTAGTTTCTACATTTAACAAACCATAACAAATATATCACTCTACATTATTCGAAGTCAAAATATCTAAAATCAATCAAAGTTGAAACGAATACTACGTAAGCTTCATCCAATTTACCTTAGCATTCAAGTTATTATTTCCAGTTTCCCGTTCCGCAGACTTGAATTCCCATCCATCATCTTCCTCATCCTCATCCTGATTCAAATCGTTTACATTCGAGTTCTTCGGACTGGTAGAACCAACATTAGATTTCAAAGCTGATCCGTTTTGCTGATGATATAAATTTGAAATCAAATCACTAATTCCAACGGAGCCATTCGAATCGGATCCCTTTTTCACAACACCACCACCGTTGGAGAAAAAATCATTGGAATTGGAATCAGAAACAGGTTCATCATCTTCTTCCTCGCCGAAGATTGAAAGCGGAATAGCTCCTCCACGAGCTTTGTTTGCGGTTTTCCCGAGGGGATCCGGGGAAACTGTAAATGGATCAGAGGGTTTTGAGGTGGTGGTGCCATTGATGTGATTGGAATGGTTGACGAAGTTGCCCCAAGCGGAGGTGGAAGGGAGGGATTGATTGGGAAAGGAAGCGAACTTGAAGTCACCGAAGCTCTCGTCGTCTTCCTCATCGTCTGCCATAGCTGAGAGATTCGCTCTCTCTTGTGCTGTGTTCTTCTAGCTTTCGGTGCCAATAGCGATTTTTTTTTGTGACAAATGTGTTTTTTTTCTTCTTTTTGAATATGATGATAGATCTAGTGGCAAATGTTAATTCCAGTAAATTTGATGTGTGACACTGATGGCACCATTATAACTTAAATATTTAATAATGATGAATGAATCAATGGCGAGTGATAATCATAAAATAGAATTTAAATTTGAATAAAATTAGTGGAATGAATAGTTGATTAAGCACCACTACAGCTTTCAGGTTCTTTCTTCAGATAAAAGTAAAATTATTATTTAATTGAGACTCCTATTTCTTTTGAGAATAATGTTGAATTATGAAAATACATATTTTAAATTTTTAATAAATGGTAGTATAATTTATTTATACCTATTCAAAACTAGGTATAAATAAATTATACATAGTAGAAATTCTGCAAAGCAAAGACTATGAAAATGTTACACCTAGTCAAAATTAGGGGTGGCAAAACAGGCCGCCCGCCCGCTCTGCCTCAAGCCCGCTAAAAAACGAGCGGGGCGGGCATGCCCGCCAAGTAAAATGGGCATACAAATCATGCCCGCCCCGCCAAGATGGCGGATTGGCGGGCGGCGGGCTTACCCGCCTATTTTTATTTATATTTTTTTTCATTTTTTTAATAGATTAATAAATCATTTTTACCTTTTAATTAAATTTTTTACTTATTTTTTAAAATAATTTTTTATAAAAACAACTTTTTAACAAATTTTACTTAAAAAAATATTAAATATATTTACAAATAAATATATAAAATAAACCATCAAGAATTGTAATTATAAAAATTAACTAAAAAAGAGAGAATTTTAGAGAACGGGCGGGCTTTGGCGGGCGGCGAGCATTGGCGGGGCGGGCTATTGCGGGCGGCGGGTTTTGGCGGGGCGGACGGTGGCGAGCGGCGGGCCTAAAATCCAAACACAACCCGCCATTTTTTGGCGGGCGCGTGGGCGGCCCGGCGGGCCACGACCCGTTTTGCCACCCCTAGTCAAAACATAGTAGAAATTTTATATTTTGCTATAAACTATAATGTGTTATAATAATAAGTAATCATTATGACAACTATTTTGAAATACCAATGAACAATCTTCAATTTGGCACAGTAATATATATGCACAGCAAATGATGAAACCTCAATACTATAAATATCATTTCATGGTATATGTAAAGGACATCAATCGTTTTACGAGAAATTATATACTACCAGTCTCTTCTATCTCTCTGTATTCAGTATTCTTAACACGTTATCAGCACGATTGTTTCTATCAGAAGTGTTTACTACACTAGATATAATCATGTCCAATCTTAAGCATCAATTCAAAATGCAAATTTCTTTACCCACCTCCTAACCTTCTTACCCACCTCTTGCGAAATTACCAAAATACCCCTTATTTCAGAAATACATAACGTACTTTTATTGGAAAAAAAAAAGTGTTTTCGGAAATGCACTTCCGAAAATACGAAAAAAAGGTGTTTTCGGAGATGCATTTCCGAAAACACCTTTTTTTTGGGAGGGGGTGGCTTCGGATATACACTTCCGAATTTTTTTTGGGAGGGGGGTGTCTTCGGATATACACTTCCGAAATATTCCAAGACCAAATTGGTCTTGGAATGTTTCGGATATACACTTCCGAAAAAATTCAATAATTATTAAAAAATTAAAATCAAGGTGAATCAATACAATTAATAGGTATAAAATCAAGGTGAATCAATACAATTAATAGGTATAAAATTTCCTAAACAATTTTAAAGTTAAATATAATATATAAATATAAATATAATATATAAATATAAATATAATATATATATTTTAAATTAAAACACTCATTGTTTTAATTTTTATAATTATTATATAAATGTATAAATATATTTATAATTAATATATAATAATTATTATATAAATATATAATAATTTTTATAAATATATAATAATTATTATAATAATTATATAAATATATAAATTAAAACACTCATTTTTTTATTTTTGTAAATATATAAATATATAATAATAATTATAAATATATAAATATATAAATAAAAAATTATAACTCATTTTGTAAGTGAAATTATTTTAATTTTTTTAATTAAAATTATTTTAAATTTTAAAATATGAATCAAAATAGAAATATATAATAATTATTATTCATAACTCATAAATTATATCAAAATATATAATTATTATTATTCATTACTCATAAATTTGATATAATTTATGATAATTAAATTAATTAATATCCTAAAATTAATTTTTGAGATTTTTTGAGATTTTTTTGTTGTTTCGGAGATGCATCTCCGAATTAGTCAAAATTTCAATTTTTGGGATTTTTTCGGAAATGCATTTCCGAAACGGGGTAAAATGGGGTTTTCGCTGGGGGTGACACCCATAGGGAGGTGGGTAAAGAAAAAATCTTCAAAATCCTAAGCATAACTGGGGAGAACTTCATAACCTGGAACACCAATTTAATATAGTACCTTTCATGTGAGGGACTTAACAAAATCCTTGCAGGAGACAGTTCTGGAAAAACAACATATGACCCAGAAGAAATGGAAAAGAAAAAGTCAAAAGTGAACAGAATAATAAAGCACCATCTTGACGATGGATTGCAAACAAAATACTCAAATGCTAAAGATCCCAAGATTTTATGGGACAAAATTAAAGCAAGATTTGGACATCAGAAGAATGTCCTGTTACCCTCATTAATGGATTAGTGGAACAAGTTACGGTTCCAAGATTACAAAACTGTCATTGCATATAATTCTGCTATGCACCAGATTATAGCAAAGCTAGAATTTTGTGGCAAAACCGTAACTGAAAAAGAAAAGTTGAAAAAAAAAACTTTTTCAACTTTCCATGCATCTCAGGTATTATTGCAAGAACAATATAGAATGAGGGAATACACTGAGTATTCTGATTTAGTTGCAGCTCTTCTGGTGGCAGAACAAAATAATGAGCTCCTTATAAAAAACCACCAGGCACGACCCACGGGAACAATGCCATATCCTGAAATTAATGCCACGACCTTTAATCGTGGGCGTGGTGGCTTTAATCGTCTTAAGCAAGGTTGTTAAAATCTCGATTTAAAATCCAAACTCTATATGTTGCACCCCAAAATTTGCCCATCTAATTATTCTTAATATGCTTACATTTCTCATTCATTTACATCTTAGGTCGTCAATAAAATCATGCATCATTAATAAAAAAATTGAGTACTTGGATCAAGGATATTAGTAATTAACATTTTCTATGGTTTTTAAGGCTCTCCTCTTTGTTCAAAGTTACCAAGCTACAATAATATTCTTATCAAGATTTCTCAAAAATATCAAGTGCATATGGTCTCATCAGGGATTCAAGTAAAATTACTTGGTGCTATGCATTGATTCTCCTCCGCACCTCTAGCCATCAATTTTGTATTTCAGGGAGGATTGAAGTTTTGGTTCTTTGCTTAAGATTATTGAAGTTCATTAATGCTGGAATTAAATTTTCATTTCTTCTATGCTTCAAGACAAATCCCATTTCAAAATTCATTTCAAGGCTATTCAATTCCCAAACCTTCTTCATAGAACCCAGGTCTCAAAAAATATATATTTCCAACATTGTTCATTACAATACAAATTCACTACACATTCGTGAGATCCTTTATGTTACATTCCATAAGAAAAAGAAGCTATTACAATAAAGAATAGCTACATGAGTTTTTATCCTAAGACCTATTCCACATCATTTTGGTTCGACTTCCCTTACTCCAAATAGCCATGTCAAAAGTTGGCACAATGCATACTAACTCCTGCCATCATGATCAATCGTTTGAAGCCTTCATTTGTGCCAAACTGCTGCACTTTAGACCTGCCCCCTGCACATAAAGAATACCATACATACAAGGTAAAACAGAGCTGCAGCAAAAGAGAAAATCAAATGAACCAAAATCCACAAACAGCAACCTACACATACACTACATCCAGACAATAAAAGAAAACTGCCAGCAAAATACACTAACAACCTAACCATTCTTTAGCCTTTCATAACAGCATCATAACCCTCTTCATTCAGTTTTACATGACTATTAATACTAACAATCTTTAACTAACTTTCCCAAACCTCTCTAACAGATTTACCAACCATCTAACAGGATTTCTAACCGCCCTAACAACTAACCAAATCTGTTAGCTTATAACATAATGTAACCACTTACAACTAACTCTCTCAAAGCATAACCAACATATAACAGTTTTCTAACTACCCTGCATCTAACATATAACAGCTTCATAACTGTCCATAACAGAATCCAACAGAAAGAAACTAACTTGAGAACCAATTCAATCCTCACCCTTCAATTCCTAACAGAATCTCTAAGATCTAATGGCCCATGTATTCCCTTCTCAATCTATTTAAACCGTGCTTCCCTCCACAATTCAGTCTCCTCCATTTTCATCACTCTCCTTCACCATTTCATCATTCTCCTCCAGAACCTTCCTTCATTTTTCTTCAACCTATCATCACCTTCAATCCTCTCTTCTTCATCTCTTCCCTCGACACACACCATTCATCTTCAATCACTCTCAGTTCCATTCCCTACACTCAAAGCTTCTCCATCAACCTCTTCAGAGCATTGATCAAGCTCTGAAAGAGGTGAAGCATAGCCTCACGCATCCTCTCTGAACCTCCATATTCAATCATCATCGCAACATACACACACAGTAACAACAAGAAATAACAGAAGAATCACACACGAAGCGGAAAGAAGAAGAAGATAAGTTCACGAAGAGAATAAGCGAAAGGACTCAAGAACTCACCGGGAAAGATCGTTCAATTGGCTTCGCGTTTATTTCGCCGGCTTCGGAAGATTATTATCTCCGCTCTGAACTCGGTCGCCATTTCAGGTAAGCCTAAAAACCCCCTCCTCATGCTTAAAGCTTCATACTATGGCGTTATACGCTCTTCGTTGAGTCTTTCTCCTCCATCAATTGATTGAATTACGTGCCTCCGCCGTATAATTTCCGATTTGGTGTTTAGGTTTGCTTCATTTTGGTTAAATGGTAGATAATCAGGTGAATCTGAGTAGAGAGGGGGTTAGGAAGAGGGGGTCGATTGATGGTGCGTGGTTCGCGGCGGCGTTCAAAACGCTCGCCGGAGAAGAAGATCTTAGGCCGCCGTTGTGCACCGTTGTTAATCGGAGAAGCGAGAGGCGAAGAGAGATGAGTCTGAGAGTGAGAAGTTGGAACGACACATTTTACCCTAATTTCCCCAATCCTATTCGTTTTATTTTTATTTTATTATCTTATTTTTATTTCAATTCTTTTGTCTTTCATTAAAACTGAATAATAATAATAATGAATTGGATCAACACCATATGACTGGGCCCTGCTACGAAATGCTAGCTACACACTCCCTCTAAGCCCATGATTACACCATTTTTGTTACAAAAAAATCTGAATACAAAATACTCTGTGGGCCTGCGCTTTGCCATTCACACCCCCTGAGGCCCACGCCATTTTTTTGCAACAAAATTCTGCAACTACAAAAACGCCCTTGGGCTGGGCCATGCGCTTAATTGCTCTTCACACCCATATTTTCAATTAGCACCCCCTGTTTTCTTTATTCTTCATTAATAATTTTAGGTTTACTTAGTCTTTTTTACCAATTTCTTTTAGGTGATAATCACTAATTTTTCCACTATCCTTTTAGACCTTTTAACACATGATTTTTGACCTATAAAAATAATCATAAAAAATATTAGTTTTAGTCTAATTGTTTTAATCCTTTTGCTTGACTTGTAATTCAACTTCTCCCATAAAAATCAATATAAAAAATAGTAGTATTTTTAATTCATTTTGTACTATGTTTTTGACTTGCTACTTCATGCTTGTGTATAGCTTTGCACCATTGTGTTACTCACTATTGACTTCTAATTGTGACTTTACTTCCATGTTTCTTTAATTCCTAACCTTTAGGTAGAAACCATGATAACATTAGGATCTAGAAATTCCCTTCATACTTAGGCTAGTTTCTTTTCCTTTTCGACCTTAAAACATCTAATAAATACTTGAATAAAATTCCCCATAAAAAATACAAAGAAAATACTTAAAACACTAATAAACAAAGTGAAAATCTTAAAAAGGGAATGGAAGCTTGAACGTCCCTTGCTTAAGGGAATGTTCGAGTGCTTGGATCTCCCTTGCTTAAGGGTCCCATTCAGGCGTAAGTTCCCAACTTCTAAAAAACACCAACCAAAGAGTAACTCGAGTTTCCCTTGCTTAAGGGATTTCCTCGAAACGCTCAAAATCTTTCTTCTCTCTCTTGCCTCCGAGGCATTCTTTCTCTTGCCTTCAGGGCATTCTTTCTCCTAATCGGACACGTTACTTCCGCTCCATTCCCAGCTTAAGACTCCAGAGGTCGAGCAGCGGAGTGCGAATGTAACTTCGTCCACTAAAAAACACAAAAACAAGCAAAAACTAAAGAGCCGAACTACGGCGCTCTGATTCCTGAAAAGGATACGTAGGCATTGGGTCGCGGGGCCTAAGCGAGCACAACTATTTAAAAACCTTATTTTCCCCGAGTTTCTTTTCTTTCATTTGCATGCATTCCCTTAGCATTAAGCTTTAGATTTATACACCCTTAGAATAGAACAAACATAGGTGGATACCATCGAGTACGATGGGCGTGAGGGGTGCTAGTACCTTCCCCTCGCGTAACCGACTCCCGTACCTTATCTCTGGTCGAAAGACCTCGTTCTTATTCATCTTAGGTTTCCTGATATTCCTTTCCCTCATTGGGATAAATATATTGGTGGCGACTCTGTTGTTCATTTCGCGAGCGTGCGACACTATAGATTTCACGTTTTTAGGTCTGCATTTCGTGTTAAATCGTAGGTAAAAACCTTTTTAGGTAAAATCGTATTCTAGAACGATTTTAAGTGATTTAAATCATTCTGAAATCAGTGAAATCGTGTAAAATCGTTGGATTTTACTCTTTGACCTCAGTTTATTTTTTTTGTCAAAATTTATAAATCACGTTTTATATTTTGCCCCATAAAATTTTCTCTATGAATTTTTAATTTTATTCATATTCATATCTTGGTTATAATATATTAAAGAATCTTTAACATTTGAAGATGGATTTAATCAAGTTGAATATAAATGCTCTAATGAAGACGATGTTGTAAAAGGATTGAACTTTTGATTAAGTTGAAGATGAACATGAAAAATTTGTTTTGTTGAACTTGATAAACTTATGAAACTATTATTTTTTTTATTATCTTTTGGATGTTACTTTTTATGATTTGGTGGACAAATTATGTAGTTTGGTACAAGATTGTGAATATTATACTTTATTATGATGATATAGTATATTTTTGCTTTATAATTAAGTTAAGATTTTAAATAATTATTGCATTTAGAATATTCTATAAGTATATATATATGTCGTATATATAAATTTAATATAATTTTAATATGAGATAAACTCTAAGATTTTACGTTTCGATTTTACGTTTCAATTTTACCTAGGCAAAATGAGTCAAGGTAAAAACTCGATTCTGACAACCTTGGTCTTAAGAGACGTGGTGGTCATGTTTGTTTTGATGGTAATAATGGTCATGCTCGTTTTGATGGTCAAAATCAAGGAGGATATCATGGTCGAAACCTTTTCCACGGTCAAAACTATTTTCGTGGTATAGGACGTGGACGAGGTCATATGAATAATTATAGATCCCCCAGATATGACCAAAATAATTGGAATCGCAAAGGAAAGGGTAAGTATATCCAAGAAGGTCCCTCAAGGAATTATGAAGATATATGCTATAGATGCAGAAATAAAGGCCATTGGTCTAAGGTGTGTAGAACACCAGAACACTTGTGTAAAAGACCAATGGAATATGTTGAAGAAAAGGGAAAAGAAGTGAATTTTAATGAGATTGAACCAGAAACAATAATACCTATTTTGAGACTGCTGACTTTGTTGGAGGTGAAACTGATTAAGTAACTATTTAAAATATGTATTTGAATAATGTTTGGTGTGCTTGTTTTATATTTGAAATATCTATCAACTTAAGCATTTGTATGTTGTTGAGATGTATCTTATGTTTGCATGAAATAATAATTTTAACTATGTTGTTAATTTACTCTATTTATTCTTATGTTTATTTTAAGAAGGTTATACATGGAACATGTCAAAGACATTTGCATTCCGGACAGTGGAACTACACACACAATCCTCAAAAGTAAGAAATATTTTACTGAAGTAAATCCCACTAAAGGTATAATAAATACAATCTCAGGTCCTGTAGATTTGATTGAAGGAACAGGTAATGCTATGTTCATATTACCAAATGGGACAAAATTTGTCAATAACAATGCTTTATACTCTCCAAAATCAAAGAGAAATTTGTTGAGTTTTAATGACATATATCGTCAAGGATACGATACTGAAACTGCAATTGAAGGTAATATGAAATACATTAATATTACTTCTAATGTTTTGGGAAAAAAGAAAATTTTAAAAAAACTGCCAAAATTGCCTTCTGGTTTATATTACACATATATACATGAAATTGAATGCAATTTAGTAGTAAAAGAAGATCCCAAAATTGTGATTTAATGGCATGACCGTTTAGGTCACCCTGGTTCAACAATGATGCGTAAAATAGTTGAAAGTACACATGGTCATCCATTGAAAAGTTTAAAACTTACACAAGATGATAAACCATGTGAAGCTTGCTCTCTTGGCAAACTAATAACAAAGCATTCACCAGGAAAGATTCAGACAGAATCGCCTGCATTTCTTGAAAGAATTCAAGGAGACATATGTGGACCTATCCATCCACCGTCAGGATCATTCAGGTATTTTATGGTATTAATTGATGCTTCTAGTAGATGGTCATATGTATGCTTGTTGTCAAGTCGTGATATGGCATTTGCAAAATTTCTTGCACAAATAATTAAACTTAGAGCTCAATTTCCTGATTATACTATAAAGAAAATTAGACTTGACAATGCTAGTGAATTTACACCTGAATCATTTAATAACTATTGCATGTCAATTGGTATTAATGTTGAACATCCCGTTCCTCATGTACATACACAAAATGGTTTAGCTGAGTCATTAATCAAACGTCTTCAATACATTGCTAGACCATTAATAATGAGAACTAAACTACCAGTTACTGTTTGAGGTCATGCAATTTTACATGCTGTAGCACTCATCCGTCTAAGGCCAAGTGCTGATCATAAACATACCCCTTATCAACTTGCAATTGGTAAGGAACCAAATATTTCTCATTTAAATATTTTTTGATGTGTAGTATATGTCCCAATATCACCACCACAAAAAACAAAGATGGGTCCTTAAAAGAGATTAGGTATATACGTGGGGTATGAATCATCATCTATTATTAGATAGGCAAAATACCCTTTTTGATCCCTTAAGTATACCCCAAGGTCCATTCTGGTCCCTTATTTTTAAAAAGTGTCAAAGTGGTCCTTTAATTGTTCAAAAAGGTCTACGTTAATCCTTTCCGTCTAATTTTTACTAACAGCGTCAACATTTCTATGCTGGCATCTGACATGGCGCTGATGTGGTACGTGTGACGTGTGTTCATCATGAAAATTCAATAAAACATATAAAAAAATTGTCTTAGACCTGGATTTGAATCAGGTACTTAGGGATCACCATAGTTACTTTACCACTTAGACATTTTTCTTTTTGTGATAATGATTACTAACTAAATTTATTAATTCTCTTTTTTTTTCTTTCAAAATTCTAAATTTTATTCCTGAATCTGGGTTTTAATAAAGCTTTTTCATCTTCTTCCCAATTTTTTTTGCAATATCTTCTTCTCAACATCTATATAATTCTGGATGCATTTCAGATGCATTTTATTGATTTTTTTTAACCTGTAACAACAATTTCATCCGTTCTAATTCATATAAGTCATACTTTTTCAATTTCATCAAGATTGCCCTTGTTGAACAACCTCCTTCTAAAACCCCAAATATGTAACAACCCAGATCTATAAAATCAACTTTTTCTCCTCCATTTGTAGAATATTTAAGAAAAGATTGAAACCCTAAAAATCCAAATCTGTAATCATCATAAAATTCATTTGTTCCCCTCCATTCTTTTAGAAAAATCAAGATCTACAATAACCCAGATTTCATTTTGAGTTGCTATTGCATGTTGTAGAGATTATTTAGAAGAGATTACGGGTCGGGTTGATTTGCTTGGTTGGGGTTAATTTACGGATTTTATCTTTTTGTTGTGGTGATTTTTAATCTTTGTAGAATTGTGTGAGAAAGAAAGAAGTTTTTAAGAAGATGAAAAAGATTAGTGGAGTTTAGAAGCAGATGGAAAAGATGAACAGTCCAAATAATGTGACTAAACTTAAAAATTAAATAAATAAAAATCATTAGTTTCTTTAATTAGTTTTGTTTCAAGTTATTTTAAAAATATTAATGACTTATCGTTCTTTTTTGTTTTTGTTTATAATAAATTTGAATGAAAAAATACTAATGACTTATCATTAATAAATAAAAAAATATTAATGACTTATCATTCCTTTGTTTTTGGTTATAATAAATTTGAATGAAAAGATAAACATAAATTAAAGGTGATGTAGTGGTAAGATGTTTATGTAAGATGGCATGAGTTCAAATCTAGTTTAAATACAAAGTTTTGGAATTTTTATAATAATTTTGATGACCATTCACGATGAACACACGCCACACGTACCACATCAGCGCCATGTCAGATGCCAGCATGGAAAAGACGACGCCGTTTGCAAAAATTGGACGGAAAGGATTAACGTGGACCTTTTTGAACAATTAAAGGACCACTTTGACACTTTTTAAAGATAAGGGACCAGAATGGACCTTGGGGTACACTTACGGGACCAAAAAGAGTATTTTGCCTTTAACAGGTGATGTTTTTCAGGCAAGATTTGCTGATTGTCATTTTGACGAAACAATATTTCCATCTCTAGGGGGAGAGAATAAAAAATCAGAAAATGACATAACATGACATGTACCTCATTTATTACATTTGAACCCATATAATAGATCGTGGGAGGAAAATGTAAAGAAGATAGTTCACTTACAAGATTTAGCAAATGAATTGCCAGATTCATTTACTGATTTGAAAAGAGTAACCAAGTCACATGTACCGGCTATAAATGTCCCAACTAGGATTGAGATTTCAAATCAAAATAATGAAGCAAGTACATATAAGGCACACTTGAAACGTGGCCGACCTATGGGATCCAAAGATAAAAATCCCCGAAAAAGAAAGGGAATAGAAAAGGTGAATATGATTGAAAGTGATATTGTAAAGACACTAGATAATGATAAGTCCAAAATTGAAAAGCGTGCTCTCGAAGAAGCACAAGATGATGAAAATGAGATCATTGATAGTGAAACTAGAAATAAGAATGATCTTGAGATTTCAATTAATTATGTTGATACGGGAAATTTGTGGAACCGAAAAGGTATGAATATAGATGAAATATTTTCATTTTCCATTGCATGTGAAATTATTAAGGGTTAATATTTTCCCCCTTGCCATATAGGGGTCATTTGAAAAAAACCCTGCAAAAAAAAAAGTTGCAAGAAGTTCCCTAACATTTCAAGATTCTCTCATTTTTTACCTTCATCACATCCAGTCAGCAAAAAAGCTGACATGACATTTTTTATTTTTTTCTAATGATGTGGATGACCCATGTGACTTTTTATTTTTATTTATTATTATTTATAATGCCACGTTGGCAATTTATATTATATTAATTTTTGGATGATATGTTAAAACATTTTAAATAACCAAAATTTGTTTGAAAAGGGAGTTGAACACATTCCCTTCCATATGAACCCCAAGCACCTGACCACTAGGCTAGGTGGTTTGTTTTGTCTAACAAATACTTTGAATGGTATTAATAGCATACTGCATTTTTATTTACAATTTCAATAGTATATATATATATATATATATATATATATATATATATATATATATATATATATATATATATATATATATATATATAGATATATATGAGGAGGGATCAAATTACACCAACAAGTTACACTAAGTGTTACACTCTTTTATAACCATTGATTGTACTTTAATCTAACGGTTATTAAAATGCCTCTTTTAGAGTCATGATTCACGTGATTCTTTCTAAAGATAGTTTCCTCTATTTTTGGTAATAAATAAAAACATGATTTTTTAAATATTTAATAAATCAAAAAGTTACAATTCTTAAATAATTTTAAAACAAATTATTGATTATTAAAAAAAATATTTTCTTCTTATTTTTAAAATAATCTCAACTTTTACATTTTCTTTATAATAACTTTTATTATATTCAACTAAAGTAAATAATGAATTATGATTTTAAATATTTCTTAAAAAATCATAATTTTAAATAAAAAAATGTGAATTTTAATATTTAATAATATTTTCTAAACAAAACAAAATTTTATCCACGTTTTTCTTTAAATCAAGTTCTATTATATATAAATTCAACTAATACCTTTTAAACAATAGTATGCAATAATATATTCAAAACATGTATGAAGAAAATAAAACTAAACAACAAGTAAAGAGTATATAATATAATGTTTAAGTTTAGAATAAAATAAATAAAAAAATGATATAAATTAAGTTCAATAAAATGTTCACTTTTTTTCCCGATTTACAACATGATAATTATATACACATTACTCACTATTTTATTTTTTTCAATTTATGTTTTTTAATACAATTTTTAAATTTTATTTAAAAACTTATAGGTTTTATTGTGTATTTTAAGTAGATAAATATTGTTTTATTTAAAATAAATTAAATAATATTGTTTTAAGTGGATAAAATTAAAAGAAAAAGTAAAATTTAATATTTATTAAGTAAAACAAAATTTTATTCTTTTAAAGTACACTATGAAATCTATAAAATTTTAAATAGATTACAAAATCGTATTGAAAATATTAAAGAAATTAAATAAAAAATAAATTCATTTAAAATAAAAAACTATTTTTTATTAAGAATTATGATCTTTTAAAAAATATTTAGAATCATAATTCATTATTTGCTTTAGTTGAATATAGTAAAAATTAATATAAAGAAAATACAAAAAGTGAGATTATTTTAAATTATTATTAAAAATTATGATTTTAAATAAAATAAATTCGTTTAAAATTAAAAAACTATTTTTTATTAAGAATTATGATTTTTTTAAAAATATTTAGAATCATAATTCATTATTTGCTTTAGTTGAATATAATAAAAATTAATATAAAGAAAATACAAAAAGTGAGATTATTTTAAATTTTGATTAAAAATTATGATTTTTTAAAACATATTTAAAATCATAATTCATTATTTACTTTAGTTGAATATAATAAAAGTTAATATAAAGAAAATACAAAAGTTGAGATTATTTTAAATATAAGAAGATTTTTTTTATTAATAATCAATAATTTTTTTAAGAATTATTTAAGAATTCTAACTTTTTGATTTATTAGATATTTAAAAAATCATGTTTTTATTTATTACCAAAAATAGAGGAAACTATCTTTAGAAAGAATCACGTGAATCATGAGTCTAAAAGAGGTCTTTTAATAACCGTTAGATTAAAGTACAATCAATGGTTATAAAAGAGTGTAACACTTAGTGTATCTTGTTGGTGTAATTTGATCCCTCCTCTCTCTCTCTCTCTCTCTATATATAGATTTATATATATATATATATATATATATATATATATATATATATATATATATATATATGTATATATATATATATATATAACTTAATAAATTTAATTTAAAGATTTTATATAATTTAATATAAATTGTTTAACGTTATAAAATAGTAAAATATTAAAAATATTATTTTACTATTTACTAAATTTAATAAATTAGTAAAGTTAATAGTAAATTAAATTAAATTAGTAAATTAATAACGTTAAACAATATTAATTAATAAAGTTAATAGTAAGTTAAATTAAATATAAATATTAATATAATTGTTTAAAATAATATTATTTTGATATTATTTTACTATTATCATTATAAACTAAATCAATCATTATAAATAAATCATTTATTTAATTCTAAAATAATTTTAATATTCTTAACATTAAATTTTTACAATATATTGATGTTAAATTATTAATTATTATATAAAACATAAAAATATTTTTATTTGGTTCAGTTAGTATAAACTAAAATGATTATATTTAATTATATTAATTAATTTAAAACTAGTTTAATTAATCTAGTTAAATTAAAATTAGTTAAAATTATTTGAATTAAAAATAAATTAGTTTAGTTTATAATAATTTAATTTAGTTTATAATAATTTAATTTAGTTTATATTTTATAATTTATTTAACTTTAACAGTAAAATAAATATTAATTACTATTTTATAATTTAACTAATATTAATTAATAACGTTAACTATTAACTAATAATTATTAATTTAAATATTAACTATTAACTAATATATTACTTTATATGTACATTATTTTTAAATAGTAATTTAATTATTAATATTTTTAAATATAAACGATATTTAACATAATTATTTTAGTTTATACTAACTGAACCAAATAAAAATATTTTTATGTTTTAAATAATAATTAATAATTTAACATCAATATACTGTAAAAATTTAATGTTAAGAATATTAAAATTATTTTAGAATTAAATAAATGATTTATATAGATACTATTTATATAAAATAATGTAATTTAAAAAATACTGTAGCTATTTAAATAAATTAAAATAATTATATTATTACATATTAATTAATTTAATACTAGTTTAATTAATATAGTTAAATTAAAAATAGTAAAACCTATTTAAATTATAACAAATTAATTTAGTTTATAATGATTCAGTACCTAATAAGTATCATCAAAGGCAACACTTTGCCAATAAAAATCCTGTAGCCTAGTGGTAACATTGGTTATGTGCAAGCTTTGGGTCTTGGGTCCAAGTCTCGTTGAGACCACTCTTTTTAAGCTTTAATATTTAGCATTTTAACAACCTAACAATAAAATAATAATAAAAATTGCCACGTGGAATTAAAATAAATAAATAAAAATAAAAATGCCACATACGTCGACCACGTCATTATAACAATAAAATAATAATAAAAATTGCCACGTGGAATTAAAATAAATAAATAAAAATAAAAATGCCACATACGTCGACCACGTCATTAAAAATAATAATAAAAAATAAAAATAAATAAAAACAAATTGCCACGTCAATATTTCTGGTGACTGGATTTCTTGAGGGGGGAAAATAGGAGAATCTTCATATGTTAGGGGACGAATTGCAACTTTTTTTTTTGCAGGTGGGTTTTTCAAATGACCCCTATATGGCAGGGGGCAAAATAGGTATTAACCCAATTATTAATGATGATCCAGAACCACGAACTATGAATGAATGTCAAAATAGACATGACTAGAAAAAATTGGAAAAATGCTATAGATACTGAGTTAAATTCTCTTAATAATCGAAAAGTTTTTGGCTCTATTGTGACTATACCTAAAGGTGTGAAACCTGTTGGGTATAAATGGATTTTTGTAAGAAAACGAAATGAGAAAAATGAGATTGTCAAATACAAAGCTCGTCTCGTTGCACAAGGTTTTTACCGAAGACTAGGAATTGATTATGAGGTAACATATTCTCTTGTTATGGATGCCATTACTTTTCGTTATTTAATTGGTTTAACAATATTTAACAATCTTGATATGTATCTTATGGATGTTGTTACTGCTTATTTAATATGGATCACTTGATACTGATATATACATGAAAATTCCAGAAGGATTTAAAATGCTTGAGACATCAAAACCTAGAGAAATGTATGCAATTAAGTTGCAAAGATCATTGTATGGATTAAAATAATCCGGGCGCATGTGGTACAATAGACTAAGTGGATATTTATTTAAAGAAGGCTATGAGAATAATCTTATTTGTCCATGTGTTTTTATAAGAAAAACAACATCTGGATTTGTAATAATTGTTGTTTATGTTGATGATTTAAATATCATTGGGACTAATAAAAAAATCAAAGAAGCAAGAAATTATTTAAAGAAAGAATTTGAAATGAAAGATTTGGGAAAAACCAGATTCTGCCTTGGTTTACAGATTGAGTACACTAAAAATGGTATATTAGTACACCAATCAAATTATAGAAAAAGGGTATTGAGAAGGTTCAACATGGACAAGGAACATCCTTTGAGTAGTCCAATGATGGGTAGAACCCTTAATATTGAAAAGGATCCTTTTAGGCCTAAGGAAAGTAACGAAGAGGATCTTGACGCAGAAGTTCCATTCCTCATTGCCATTGGGGCACTCATGTACCTTGCTAACTATACAAGACCCGATATAGATTTTGCAGTGAATTTACTAGCAAGATTTAGTTCATGCCCTACTAAAAGACATTGGAAAGGAATAAAGCATATATTTCAATATCTTCGAGGTACATTTGATCTTGGTTTATTTTATTCTAACAATACAAAACCAGTTTTGCTTGGTTATGCAGATGCAGGATATTTGTAAGACCCACATAATGCTAAATCACAAACTGGATATATATTCACATATGGCAACACTGCAATATCATGGAGATCTCAAAAGCAAACTCTTGTAACTTAATTAATACCAACTCGCAATTGTATTTCTCCGACTAATCCGACTAATAAATCCGACCACAACTTAACTGCTCAAATTAACATATTAATCCAAATTACGCCTTTAGAATAATACCGATAAATCCCAACTTCAACTAATTCCAATGAATAAATCCTCGATCAATTTAATTAAATAATTAATTAAATTCGAAGCGTTACAAGCCGCCTCTCTCCCTGTCGATCCGGCCACTGCCAGAGCCACCACCACTAGGAGATGGAAAGATTGTTAAGGTTGTTCTTAGTATCTCAAACTTAATAATAGTGTGTGTAACTCTCTTCCCTGTTTGTGCTCCCACATCTATGATGTTGGCTATGTTTCGCCCACCCCTAGAGATGTTGTGCATTTACTACATGTTGAAGTTTATCCCTTTATTAGATATATCCATTTCAGTTTTGTATTGTCTAGTTTATGTTTTTGTCTATTGGGGTTTAAGTATGCACTTTTGGTGTTTGATAAAAAGTCTCAAAGGATTTTTATGTCTTGGAGAAAGACTATCTCTAGTCATAAATTAATTTTTGAACATTCCATAAAAATGGACAATCTTGAGATCAAAGGTAGTCGAAATGCACAGACACAAGTCAAAGAAATCATTCTTAATTGGATTTGGAAAAAGATTATGAACTTTCATTCCTATATTTCCATTAATGGTGTTCTTAAAGAGTTGATGGATGAATGATATGTCGTTGTTTCTGGTATGGTTGTGTCTTCTTAGTTGTGATGAAACTATGTGTAATATCTTTTATGTTTATGTATTTTTTACTAGTATAGATGCTTCTAGACTATGGATGGGGTATATCCTATGTAGTATGTCTCTAGATGGTTGTAATGCCTTCTGACTTTCACTTAATGAAATAGTGTTTTCTATAAAAAAAGATATTATTTCTCCCACCCTTTGTGATGAAAAATCACTCTACGAAAATTCAAAAATGTCCTTTAAATTTTTGAAGTATATTCTCCAAACACACATATATATCACATTAATGCGCAACTGAACAACACCCTCATTTTACAATAATTTAGTCTGGAAATGCATATTGAGAATAACCTCATATGCACCCCATTCATTCGTAACTGAGTCACATCCTCATTTTGCCATAATTTAGTCTAGAAATGTATCTCTGTAACAAGTACAGATATACACTTCCGTAATCACCCTTTAGGTAGTAAATTTTGACATTTTTAAAAAATACACTAATATAATAGATCATATATTATAATTATACTATCATAATAAAAAAAATTATCAATTAAACCATACACTGATCTAATAAGATGAAAGTCATTTATTAGAATCAATGCAGAATCCATAATACTGTCAAAATAACAAATTACAAACGATAATATTCTCTATATTCCATAATACAAATACTATCCTACTCGGTATATCAGACCCTCTTGTTCATTTGTTGCCTCATGTACTACAATGTTAGTTATACTACCTAACAACTACTATAACTACCTATATATATCAGACCCTCTTGATCAAACTATGTGTGATATCTTTTATGTTTATGTATTTTTTACTAGTAGAGATGCTTCTAGACTATGGATGGGGTATATCCTATGTAATATGTCTCTAGATGGTTGTAATGCCTTCTGACTTTCACTTAATGAAATAGTGTTTTCTATAAAAAAGATATTATTTCTCCCACCCTTTGTGATGAAAAATCACTCTACGAAAATTCAAAAATGTCCTTCAAATTTTTGAAGTATATTCTCCAAACACACATATATATCACATTAATGCGCAACTGAACAACACCCTCATTTTACAATAATTTAGTCTCGAAATGCATCTTTAGAATAACCTCATATGCACCCCATTCATTCGTAAGTGAGTCTGTAATACGGTGAACTGACTTTATTTGAAATGTCGCGGTTAAGCATGAGTCGCCACCGACTTTTATTTTATCCAATTGGAAAGGCTAAAAGAACAGGAAAGACCTTTTTGAAAGATTTTGAGTTCGGGGGGTAAGTTATACAAAGGGAAGGTGTAAGGCACCCTTTGCATCCATGGTTATCCATGGGCTCTTAATTGCTTAGCTCACTTTTGCATTGTTTGAAAAGTTTTGAAGTGTCGTGTGTGAACAGTAAAAAGATTTCGTTAAGGACTTTAGCTTGTAACTAAGCGTAGCCTTGTTTGAAATTGTTTTGAAATAGGAGGTGTGAAAAGCATTTGAATTTGTTTGAATTGTGAGCAAGCAATTAAGAACTACCTACCCTAAGTTTGTCTTTCGCGTTCTTTGAGTCTTTCGTTTGAAAGGATCTATCCATACCATGAGAGAGCAGGAAGTCTTTCAATTGGATGTACGGGTCATCGAAGGGTCATCGGGATATCATTCTCCATAAGACTGTCCCTTGCCATAAAGAGGGCAGGTAGTCTAAGGGAAGGATATAATAGTCATTAATCTTTTTAGGCATCATGCGAGGATACCTTAGCAATGGGACAAATCATCATTTATCAAGGCAACATCGAGGGACAAAGTTTATGATGAATGAACTGAGGGCAACATTTGCTTTAGGTATCCTCGGAATCGAGGGACTTGACTATTTAAAGGCAACAGGCAACAGTTAATAGGCAATAGGCAACGAGAGGAATTACCCTAAAGGTGTGTGGGTGCAACAATCATGTGGTTGTATTCAGATAATATTTATCTTATAGTTAGTTATCTACTTCTGTTAAAGGCTTGCACTCCCTAAGATTACTAACCACGCAGTTTAAAATTGCAGAAAATTAAAGGCAGGAAAATAAAAATCCTACGCTATTACAATAAACACCTGCGGGGATGGGGGAAATTTAAAAGGCAAAGGAAAACCCTTATAGGATAACAGAAAAATAAAAGGCAAAAATTAATCTCCACATCTTCCTTGCCTTGATCTTCTCTGAATCTCTGATTGACTCTGATCATCTGAGAATTTAGGCAGAAAATGAATAAAAGTGAGTGTATGAGAGATTCATTGACTATTGAAGTAAACCCTAATTGAATCTATAAGGCAAATGTAAAAATTAATAAAAATTAAATTTAAATAAGAAAAAGAGTCGGAACTTAGCTTTTTGATTGATGGCGCGTAATCGGAAGATCTTGAAATAACCCTGAAAATTTGAACAAAGAAAATGTTAGTGCATTGACTGATCTGAACCTTAAATGATTACAAACCTAAAGGTTTACTATGGTTAGTAGATAACACCTACCATTGACAGTGATTAGTTATCATGCTAAAATCAGGTTTTAAGGCATAAAAATAATTTCAATTTCAATGGGCCCAAAAATTAAATTGTAACCCTAGAATAAATATTAATTTAAAAGAAAACAATTATTTTTAATATTAAAATAAAATCGGGTTTTCGATTAAATGAAGTATTTGGTGATGAGATTATTATATGATAAAAGTAATAAGAATAAAAAGAATTATAATATAAAAAGGAAAGAAATAAGTAAATGAATAGAGATTATGTAATTTAAATAAATAAATAAAAAGAAGTTTAGAAAACTTAGCTTCGGATCCAGTAGAGTGACGTCCTTGAGGGTTCATGATTGGAGTTCACGCTGGGCCGTTAGATCTGTTTTCCTAAGGATCTTGTGGTGGACGTCAGGAGGTGCATGGTGAGCATGCGTGGAGATGAATTACTGGATCAAAGAGCAAATAAATTGAAAAAGATTTGGCACCACTGGGGGTCGAACCAAAGCCCTATGCCTCAAAGACCTTCCTCTCTAACCAATTGCGCTGCATCATTAAACTGTTATTAATCCGATCATATATTATAATATATTATAATGTCAATTAATGGTGGAATCGGTCAAACTGGGGCCCGCTATTCCATGCGCGACCAATGAGAAGTGGAGAGAGGGATGATCCATGTTGACTGCCCAATAGAAAGGCCTGAGGATGCCACGCTAGCCACGACCGCGACCAGGAAAACGGAGCCACCGGACCGGTGCAATTCCGGTCGTCTTCTTCGATTTGTTCCGGCATCTACCCTGCAAAAAACGATCACAACAAAAAAACAAACAAACCAGATCCACTTAAAAATGTCTCCTGATCAAGAATATGGCCTCTATTTTAACTGAAACGCTCTACAAACATTAATACGAAGAACACCATGTCTTGTGCCCTAACAATGGCAGATGGTGTTCCCTGCGTTAAAGCTTCAAACTGAGAGTTTGTATCTTCTTTAAACTGTACCAAAAACTCAAATAAATCATTAGTTTGGATTAAAACATGTCAGCATGCAATATACGAAAAACTACCATTTATGCTATGATGATGAACGTGATGCGTACCCTCCCTGCGTATTAGGTGCCGGTTAATGATATATACTTACCATATGCTACCTCAGAAAGAGATTGGGATAATCGTTTGGCTTTGATAATGGCTAGAATGCAAAATCTCGACTTGCACCTTTTCTTTGAACTTTCCAACCTTGAAACCCTAGCCTCTCTCACCAGATTTTTCGTCCTCTTGGCTTGTGTATGTGTTAAGTATATATAGAGGGAAGGAATTAGGTCAAAGTTGGGCTTGGACCTCATGCAACTTTGGAGAAAGAAATTTTGATAAAAATTATATAATTCTTTTCTATTTTTGCATAGAATCTTGATTCAATTCTTCCCATCTTGTTTACCACGAATTTTACTTTAAATGAGGAATATTTTGATGATTTAATTTGATTGTAAAAATCAAATCCTTGATTTAAACTTAATTATTTCATATTTATGTAATTTATTAATATTTAAATGAATTAAATTCAAATAAATAAAATAAATACTATAAAAACAAAATAATTAGTTTATGAGTGAATATGAAGCCCATGGATGTGTTTGGAATCCATGTCTTTGGCCCATTGATTTAAGCAACTCAAAATTCTTCATTTTGCTCCATGTGCATTTCTCAAAAATCGCCCAACTTGCACAAGTCATAACTCCTTCATTTTTTATTGTATGGAAGTGTTCTTGAGCTTTTTAGAAAGCTTAGAGTGTCTTCTAAATGATGCTTTTGGTTTCATCTCAATTAAATATTCCATGCTCGAGTTATGAGCTTTGCCCCAAAAGGTGTTTTCGTTGACCTTTTTGGAGGACCTGAAATGTATTGGACCATATCTCCCAAATGGTGCATTTCTAGCCTTGGCATGTGAGAGACAAAGTTGTAGAGAATTCAATTTCCTTCAAATTGAGCTTTGGATGGAAAATTTCTGATGTTCCATGTGAAAGTTATGGCTGGTCAAAGTTCAGCTGACTTTCTTCTAGAAAACCCTAATTTAGGAACTTTAGGTTTTGTTGATTTCTGAACTTTCCTTGATGAATACTTGATCAAATGATGAATGACACTTCATAATGAGGATGTTGACAAAAAATCAAAAGTTTTGACTGTGGTTTGACCATGGTTTGACTTTTAGGTCAACTAGTCGATTATTGATCGTTCGGGCCATTGAGTGAGCAATATTTTGAATCGAGGCTTGAAACTTGGCATAGAGGTTCTTTGAATCATATGAGAGACCATGGGATCCGCTTGAGGTATCAAAAGTTGATTATACTTGGAGAGAACAAAACCCTAGTTGGAAGGCTGTTGTTTAGGAGAGTATATACTCAGTCGAGTATTGAGACTTTGATGATCTTGAGTATGAAAATGTAATGGGCAAATTTTGGGGTATGACAGCTGCCCCTGTTCAATTATCTTAAAACTGAAGATGTAGAGTGGTTTGTATGCCAGTCGGTATCTGAAGGTGGAAGATGATTGAACACTAGAATACCAAGAAATTTGCCCTTCCTGATGGTGAAGGGAATTTTTCGGGGATGGGCTTAAAGATGCCATCCAGCTTGATAGACTTGAGAATTAGAATATGTCGTACGTTAGACCGTATCTGAAGAATATACTTAGGATGAGTCATGCGTTAGACTGAATCCAATTTGCATCCGTAGATGTCTGGAAAACCGTGCGTTAGGCTGAAGGATGAGTCGTGCGTTAGACTACTCCGATTTGCATCCGTAGATGTCTGGAATGCCGTGCGTTAGGCTGAAATTTAGCTTAGTGTTTGTTGGAGATTGATCGTGTCAGCACCGTTCGTAGTAACTGAATTAGATCTTTGAGCGTTGACCGTTACGGAACCGTCCGAGGTTGCCGCTTTTAGACTTTGAAAGCTGATTATTTAAGGAACCGTCTGAGGTATCGACTTAAGTTTGAAGGTAGATGTCATACCCTAAAATTTGCCCACACTTTTCAAAAATTCAAAATAATTTGAAAATTGGATTTTTATGAAATTTTAGGTTCATTTACATTGACATCCTGAATTTTATAAATATTCGATTTAAAAGTCTATTTTTAAAATATATTAGTTTACTCTTAAATTATTTATATTTTAATAAATAGAAAATGCTTGCCGATACTTCGTATGCTTTCAATTGGCTTTTTATTTCAAACAAATAATATAGCATAATTGGTAAAGAGGTAAGGTTTGCAAATACAAGGTCACGGGTTTGAATCCTACTTCTAACATTTTTTTTATCTTGTTTTTTAACTTTAGTTTTAATTTTATTTTCACTTATTACTAAAAATCACAAAAAAAATAATATTTTTTTAGCATTTAATTTTTTAATTTTCGTATTTCTTAATTAGACATTTTTTAAAAATTGACTTTTTCACTATTGCACTTTTTAACTCAAAAAATGACTAAAAATTATAAAATATTCAAAAAAAAAAGAAGAAGAAGGTTTTAATTTACATTTTAAATATGATTCACAACTTAGGGAACAAATAAATTATTTTTAGAAAGAATCAATTTATTTGATTATTTTCTAATTAATTATTTGGATCCCAATTAATTTTTTCCTTATTTTGTTAACCTAATTCTATAGTATAAATAGGTCTATTTTTTAACATTGGAGAGGACAACTAACAGTAGCCGCACCAATCCTAACCATTCACGTACAACACAACCCACCTACTAATACATTAGCCAAACTTCACTCTCACAAGGTGGAACTTGTTGTTTTGATAACAACACCACCACCAAGACCAATACAATTTCGACATCACCATCAAAATCACAACCTGCAACTTTCCAATTCATTCATAAATTTCATCCATCATACTACACAAAACAAAACCAAATTCTAACCATCACATAAACCTTAAACCATTTTCACTAACCAACAATGCAATTTTATTCTACATTAAAAGTTTTTTCTATATAAATTACCAAAACTCTTTCATGTTCATACCAACACAAGTTCAAAATTGATGTTAACAATCTAACAATATTTTAAGTTGTACAAAGTTTGTTTTCATTTGCAGAGAAAGATCAAAGAAGGAGGAACACTGGTCACCGTGGAACCGGATCCACCACAACGTCGTGAGTTACCTGCTCCGTTCCGGTCAGAGCCATACACCGTGATTCCTTCCGATCCGTACCATATCACCGACCGCGCTCAGCTGCGAGACAACCAGCCACATCATGGTCAACGCCCAGTTCCATCGGACCACCACGAATCTGTCACCGAAACACTCACTCTGATCCAAATCATTGTTGAGAAGTCCGTCGGCCACCACTGTGAGTAACACCGGCTTGTTGTCATTTTCGGTTGAAGTTTTAGTGTGTATTTGCGTTTTTTTTATTGGCAAAGAAAAATGGGTAAATTGAAAAGAACATATGAGGAAGAGAAATTGTGTTGTTTACTTTGATCTATTGCCATTATCCCTTGCCTTTTTGTTTTATTTATTTATTAATATTTACCTTTGCCATGTGTCATGTTCTTATTGGTTGTATTAATTTATTTGAATCTAAAATAAAAAACACCAAGTTATGTTATGATCAGGAAAGTGGGACGATTCTTTTGGTCCCTAAGGCTTAACTTTGGATGTTATCAAAAATAATAAATAGTTTAGTAAGTTTTATTCAATTATAAGTAGTTTTTTTTAAAGGATTAATTTCGTTCATAAATTTTTTTTTGTTGCTTTAATTCATTTAATTCAAAAATAAAAAAATATATGTTACTTCTTTTCTCTTTTATTTCACAATAAAAATACAAAAACATGTAATTAAATTTTCTTTTTCATATTAAAATACAAAGATAAGTTAATTTAGAATTTATTTTTTTTATTATTTTCTGTTAAAAATTGAAAAATACCAAAAATTATCATTTAATGTTCTTTTAGAATTTCACGTGTGTTAACACTATTTTTTTTTTTTTGTTTAGTAAATTTTTTTTATCAATAATTTTTCTAATTTTTGTCATTTTCTCACATGTCATTACTAACCTTTGTTGTTGATTGCGAGGTACTACTCTTGAGGCTTTTGGATTACTTTCGTAGACATTTTGTCAGCAACTCAATTTTGTATATTCAATCGTTTTATTTTCATTTTAGTTTTCATTTGGGTTTGTAATAATGTTTATCCCCATCGGTAAATATGTAATCCCCATGCCCGAAGCCCTGTAATAGTTAGGTTTTTTATTTTCGCTTTTATTTTCTGCATGTATATATTATCAAATGCTAGTAATTAGGCGTGTATGGTAAGACTAAAAACAAACCGTAGCTAACATAATTCAAGATAATAAAATATTCGAATCCAACACACATGCTTGGTTCACACACTCACCCTTAGGGTACGCCTCTCTCGGTTGCCTTCGAATATAAGGTCGTGTCCCTCGAAATGTAGAGGTACCCATTAGCAACGGTCCCTCAGTTCAAAATCGTCACTAAGTCCCTCGATGACCCGTAACTGTTGCCTACGAAAAAGTGACGATCGTCCCTCTGAATATTGCTAAAGGTATCTCTACATGTTGCCTTCAAACGACCTCGATGACCCTTCGATGACCCGCACGTCCAATAAAACAAGGACTACCTACTTTTATATAGTATGGATGATCCTGGGAATCGTAAAAATTACATAAAAAGACCAATCAATTAGGGTAGTACTCTTAAACTGCCTAGCTCAATAAAAACATCTTTTCAATACTATTTCAAAAGACTAAGGCTACGCATTTACGCTAAAGTCCTTATGCTCCTTTCAAAACAAACAAACAAACATGAGCTAAGCAAGTTAAGAGCCCGTAGATAACTACGGATGAAAAGGGTGCTTACACCTTCCCTTTTCATAACTTACCCCCGAGCCCGTTTTCTTTCAAAAAAGGTCTTTTTCTGTACTTTTTACCTTTCCTAACATTGGACAAAATAAAAGTCGGTGGCGACTCATGCTCACCGCAACATTGTTGCTTATAAAAAATACAAGTCAGTTCACCGAGTTACAAAACTGGCGACTCTGCTGGGGAGTCTTTAAGAGGGGTTTACCTTAGGGCTTAGTTCATTATAAATGTTTTTAATTGTTTGTTTGTATGCTTTATTTTTAAGGGAATTGCTTGGGTTTGTTATTGTGTGAAAGGTCCTACACCCGGATCTAGTGTACCTTAAGTATGTGGCATGAGACCAGGGAAACTGTACGACATGTATCGTTATGGTTGAACCGGTGGCCACCGTTAGTGCGACGCTTTGTTTTTTCCTGATGGCCCTTGAATCTGATCGAGGAGACATTTGGCTACCGCGTGGTGTCATTAAGCACTAATTTGCCCTTAGAACCTTAGTGAACTTGACTTTGGCCTATAGGAAGTAGTGAGATGGCTGGCTTTGGATTCCTGACTGAAGCCGGTTGATACTCGATGCTACACTCATTGAGATTGGACTCAAGGGATGCTTTTGGCTGGCCGATTGAGTGCTATGTTGAGACAATGCCCACGAGAAAGATCAGGGATATGAGCACCCTAGAACCCGATCTTTATCTAGGACAGGTTGAACCAACTAAACTTCAGTGGGGAGGGTACTTACCTTTGAACTTCATGCAAGCCTTTAAACCTAAGGCTACTTGTGTGACTTGTTTGTATTCATTAGCTAACTGTTTGGTTTCCTTGCAGGATTTGTTTATACACTAACCCTTTGGTTTCCTTGCAGGATATGTTTATCCCCTAACCGCTTGGTTTCCTCGCAGGATTTGTTTATATCCTAACCATTTGGTTTCCTCGCAGGGTTTGTTTATACCCTAACTGTTTGGTTTCCTTGCAGGATTTTTGTGTACGTTAACAACTTGAACTCTTTACCTAACTAACCTTTTTCAAGGATCTCAAGTATTTAGGGCGCGCAATTCCAGGTGCCATCCTCAAGAGCCAGATTCCTAACAAGAGGCAAGAGGATTTATTTTCCTCTAGCCAGATACCTTCAAACTCAAAGGTATAGTTCATATCAAGGGGCAAGAGGATTTATTTTCCTCTAGCCAGATGCCTTCAAACTCAAAAGTACAATTCCTATCAGGGGGCTAGAGGATTTATTTTCCTTTAGCCATATGCCTTTAAGCTCAAAAGCAACGTACCCCGAATCAGAGGCTATGACCCACTGGATATGGTGAGCCTGATTCTTAAAGAAGGACGTTCAAAGATGGAAGTCGTAGTTCTTCAACAAAGCTGCAACTACATTTCAATGTTGCAAATTGGGTTCCAAAAAGATCCTTGAAAACATTGCATAAGCATTTACATACATATCATTGCATAACAGGTTTCCAGACAACGGGTTTCTCATCTTCTTCCTCAAATCCCTAAAGTTGGATACTCACAACTCATGTGTGGCTTCATCAGAATCCTCTCTCTAGAAGTAATCTTCAATTTCAGATACGAATGCTTGGTTTGGTTTCCTCTATAGGGAACTTGGCCAGTCGATCAATAATTGCCAACCAGTCCGAGATAAGGTACAAGACCTGATTGATGCAAAGGCTATCATATTCACACCTGCAGGCCAGATTTGAAGTTCTCCTTCGACTCAATGGACCTTCTGTAGCAATAAGTCAATACGGAGAAAATCTCCTCAATGTTGGCAATTCGTAATTTCTCATGCATTTTCATGCGTAATCTTTCTTGTTCTTGTTCAATACTGTCTATATGCAATACTTGTTTGTTTTTGAACTATAATAACGATGCATTGGATATGTTTGTCTTGAAAAAATTCATTCGCTCTCGCTCTAATATGTTTTTATTTGCTTGTGGTACCAAACTCTCAGTGATAAAGCATGATGACTCTGAAGGGAGAATGACAAACACATAATACCAATAATCTCAAATAGTGTGCTTTCGAGTAAAACCCTGTTGATGATGTACAGGCATTGTTTCAAATTCCCAAATACTGGAGATATAAGGAAGTTAATGTTAGAACAAGATTTGTTCTTATCAATTATCTTAGTTTTGATGATAACAATAATATGAATTTTGCTTAAGATAATATGGTACTCTAATCCAATGCAATTTCCCTTTCAGGAAATATATATAAAGAGTACGCATAATTCAGCGCTCAGAAGTTGTGTCTCAAATGGTTCAGCATGCAACATCAGAACATGGTCTGGCAAGACATCAGAAGATGGTCGAAGCAGAATCAGAACATGGGTCTATGGAAGCATCAGAAGAACATGAGATCAGAAGCACTGAAGATCAGAAGATGGTATCACGCAACAGAAGCACTTCAAGATCAGAAGATCAGAAGATGCTATGCACCAAGCTGTTTTGACTCTGATGATATTCAAACGTCGTATTCACAAACATCAGATCAGAAGGAAGTACAGGTGGCAGACTACGCTGACTGACAAAAGGAACGTTAAAGCTACTAAAGGCAACGTCAGTAGACACAGCGTGAACAAGGCTCGAGGTAGTTGACAAAAGCGTATAACATTAAATGCAATGCTGTACGGAACACGCAAAGCATTAAATGCACTCAACGGTCATCTTCTCAACGCCTATAAATATGAAGTTCTGATGAGAAGCAAGGTTACTAATTCTTAACAACTCTGAACGAAAATAAACTTGCTGAAACGCTATTCAATCAAAGCTCAGAATCTTCATCAACTCACTACATTGCTGTTGTAATATCTTAGTGAGATTAAGCTTAAACGATAAGAGAAATATCACAGTTTGTGATTATAGCTTTTAAGAAGCATTTGTAAACTCTTGAATAGATTACATTAAGTTGTAAGGAACTAGAGTGATCGTGTGATCAGTATACTCTAGGAAGTCTTAGCAGTTGGCTGAGCAGTTTGTAACTAGAGTGATCAGGTTGATCAGTAGACTCTAGAAAAGTCTTAGAAGTTGTCTAAGCAGTTGTTCCTGGAGTGATCAAGTTGTGATCAGAATACTCTAGAAGACTTAGTCGTGGACTAAGTGGAAAACCATTGTAATCCGTGCGATTAGTGGATTAAATCCTCAGGTTGAGGTAAATCATCTCTGCGGGGGTGGACTGGAGTAGCTTCGTTAACAGCGAACCAGGATAAAAATAATTGTGCAATTTATTTTTATCGTCCAAGATTTAAAGTCACACTTATTCAATCCCCCCCTTTCTAAGTGTTTTTCTATCCTTCAATTGGCATCAGAGCGCCGGTTCTAAGGTGCAAGCACTTAACCGTGTTTAGAAAAGATTCAGGAAGAGAAAAACGCTTCGGTAAAAGATGGTTGATGAAAGTGAAAAGTCTACACCTACACCTGCATCTACATCTGGCTCTGCTGAGCAATACAACGGTAGCAATGGTTATACTAGACCGCCGGTATTTGATGGTGAAAACTTTGAATACTGGAAAGATAAACTAGAAAGTTACTTTCTGGGTCTAGATGGTGATCTATGGGATCTTCTGATGGATGGTTACAAACATCCAGTAAATGCCAGTGGCGCAAAGCTGTCAAGGCAAGAAATGAATGATGATCAAAAGAAGCTTTTCAGGAATCATCATAAATGCAGAACTGTTTTGCTGAATGCTATCTCTCATGCTGAGTATGAGAAGATATCTAACAGGGAAACGGCCTATGACATATATGAGTCCTTGAAAATGACTCATGAGGGAAATGCTCAAGTCAAGGAGACTAAAGCTCTAGCCTTAATCCAGAAGTATGAAGCCTTCAAGATGGAGGATGATGAAGACATTGAAAAGATGTTTTCGAGATTTCAAACTCTGACTGCTGGATTGAGAGTTCTTGACAAAGGATACACCAAGGCTGATCATGTAAAGAAGATCATCAGAAGCTTACCCAGAAGATGGGGTCCGATGGTGACTGCATTCAAGATTGCGAAGAATCTGAATGAAGTTTCTCTGGAAGAGCTTATCAGTGCCTTGAGAAGTCATGAGATTGAGCTGGATGCAAATGAGCCTCAAAAGAAAGGTAAGTCTATTGCATTAAAATCAAATATCAAGAAATGCACTAACGCTTTTCAGGCTAGAGAAGAAGATCCTGAAGAATCAGAATCTGAAGAAGAAGATGAACTGTCCCTGATCTCCAGAAGGCTAAATCAACTCTGGAAGACCAAGCAAAGGAAGTTCAGAGGCTTCAGAAGTTCAAGGAAATTTGAACGTGGAGAATCTTCTGATGAAAGAAGATTTGACAAGAAGAAGGTCATGTGCTATGAATGCAATGAGCCTGGACACTACAAGAATGAATGTCCAAATCTTCAGAAGGAAAGTTCCAAGAAAAAGTTTCATAAGAAGAAAGGTCTTATGGCAACCTGGGATGAGTCAGAAGATGATTCAGAAGATGAGCAGGCCAACTGTGCGCTGATGGCGACAGAAGATGACAGATCAGAATCTACATCAGAATCAGATTCTGAAGAGGTATTTTCTGAACTTACTAGAGATGAGTTAGTTTCCGGTCTAACTGAACTTTTGGAACTCAAGTCTCAGATTAGTCTCAAATACAAAAAGCTGAAAAAGCAATTTGAATTTGAAACAAAGAAGCTTGAGTTGGAGAATTCTGAATTAAAAGAAAAACTTTTAAAATTATCCAATAATGTTGGATCTCCTTCTGATTCAGAAAAATCCACTCCTAGTCTAAACCATATTCTGAAAGAATATGATTTAAGTTTCAGAAAGTTCTTATCTAGAAGTATTGGCAGAAGTCAGCTAGCTTCTATGATATATGCCGTATCTGGAAACAAAAGAGTTGGCATTGGTTATGAGGGTGAAACCCCATACAAACTTGAACCTGTTGATGAAATGAAACTCACATACAAGCCATTGTATGATCAGTTCAAGTATGGCCACTCTCATGATATTAGGCACACTTCACATGCACAAAGTTTTCACATAACACACACCAAGAAGCATGTGACACAACCTAGGAAATATCATGAAACTCATATTAAAAATTATCATGCTGTTCCTCCTATTCCTTATAATGTAAAACCCAAGTTCAATCAGAACTTGAGAAAATCTAACAAGAAAGGACCCAAGAAAATGTGGGTACCTAAGGATAAGATTATTCCTATTGCAGATATCCTTGGCTGCAAGAAGGACAAAGCACAACATGTCATGGTACCTGGACTCTGGATGCTCACGACACATGACAGGAAGAAGGTCTATGTTCCAAGACCTGGTGCTTAAGTCTGGAGGAGAAGTCAAGTTTGGAGGAGATCAGAAGGGCAAGATAATTGGCTCTGGAACTATAAAGTCTGGTAACTCTCCTTCCATTTCTAATGTACTTCTTGTAGAAGGATTAACTCATAACCTCTTATCTATCAGTCAATTAAGTGACAATGGTTATGATATAATCTTCAATCAAAAGTCTTGCAAGGCTGTAAATCAGAAGGATGGCTCAATCCTATTTACAGGCAAGAGGAAGAACAACATTTATAAGACAGATCTGCAAGATCTTATGAGTCAGAAGGTGACTTGTCTTATGTCTGTTTCTGAAGAGCAGTGGGTCTGGCACAGGAGATTAGGTCATGCTAGTTTGAGAAAGATCTCTCAGATTAACAAACTGAATCTTGTCAGAGGACTCCCTAATCTGAAATTCAAATCAGATGCTCTTTGTGAAGCATGTCAGAAGGGCAAGTTCTCCAAACCTGCATTCAAGTCTAAGAATGTTGTTTCTAACTCAAGGCCATTAGAACTCTTGCACATTGATCTGTTTGGACCAGTCAAAACAGCATCTGTCAGAGGAAAGAAATATGGATTAGTCATCGTAGATGATTATAGTCGCTGGACGTGGGTAAAATTCTTGAAACACAAGGATGAGACTCATTCAGTGTTCTTTGATTTCTGCATTCAGATTCAATCTGAAAAAGAGTGTAAAATCATAAAGGTCAGAAGTGATCATGGTGGTGAATTTGAGAACAAATCCTTTGAAGAATTCTTCAAAGAAAATGGTATTGCCCATGATTTCTCTTGTCCTAGAACTCCACAGCAAAATGGGGTTGTAGAACGAAAGAATAGGACTCTGCAAGAAATGGCCAGAACCATGATCAATGAAACCAATATGGCTAAGCATTTCTGGGCAGAAGCAATAAACACTGCATGCTATATTCAGAATAGAATCTCTATCAGACCTATTCTAAATAAGACTCCCTATGAATTGTGGAAGAATAGAAAGCCCAACATTTCATATTTCCATCCTTTTGGATGTGTATGCTTTATTCTGAACACTAAAGATCATCTTGGTAAGTTTGATTCCAAAGCACAAAAATGTTTCCTTCTTGGATATTCTGAACGCTCAAAAGGCTACAGAGTATACAATACTGAAACATTGGTTGTAGAAGAATCAATCAATATCAGGTTTGATGATAAGCTTGGTTCTGAAAAACCAAAGCAGTTTGATAATTTTGCAGATTGTGATATTGACATATCAGAAGTTGTTGAGCCAAGAAGCAACGCATCAGAAGCAGAGCTTCTCAGAAGCAAAGAATCTGAAGATCAAGTATCAGCTTCTCTGGAGGATCTAAGCATATCTGAAGAACCATCTGTCAGAAGATCATCTAGACTCATCTCTGGTCATTCAGAAGATGTCATTCTTGGAAAGAAGGATGATCCAATCAGAACAAGAGCATTCCTTAAGAATAGTGCAGACTGTCAATTAGGTCTTGTATCTTTGATCGAGCCAACTTCTGTTGATCATGCTCTAGAAGATCCAGACTGGATAATTGCTATGCAAGAAGAACTAAATCAGTTTACAAGGAATGATGTTTGGGATCTTGTTCCTAGACCAGATGGATTCAATATAATTGGTACAAAATGGGTCTTCAGAAACAAGCTCAGTGAGAAAGGTGAAGTGGTAAGGAACAAAGCCAGATTGGTGGCTCAGGGTTATAGTCAGCAAGAAGGGATTGATTATACAGAAACCTTTGCACCAGTGGCCAGGTTAGAATCTATTCGTTTATTAATTTCTTTTGCCACTCAACATAACATCACTCTCTATCAAATGGATGTTAAGAGTGCCTTCTTAAATGGTTACATAGATGAAGAAGTTTATGTCCATCAACCCCCTGGTTTTGAAGACTCTATGTCTCCTAATCATGTTTTTAAACTTAAGAAATCATTGTATGGATTGAAACAGGCTCCCAGAGCTTGGTATGAACGCTTAAGTTCTTTCCTTCTGGATAATGGTTTCACTAGAGGAAAAGTGGACACTACTCTCTTTTGTAAAACCTTTGAAAAGGATTTTTTAATCTGTCAAATATATGTAGATGATATTATTTTTGGAACATCTAATGCTACACTTGGAAAGGAGTTTGCTGAGTCTATGCAGGCTGAGTTTGAAATGAGCATGATGGGAGAACTCAAGTACTTCCTTGGAATACAAATAAATCAAACATCAGAAGGAACGTATGTTCACCAAACCAAGTATGTGAAGGAACTTCTGAAGAAGTTTAATCTTCTAGACTGCAAAGAAGCCAAAACTCCTATGCATCCAACATGCATCCTAGGTAAGGATGAGGTAAGTAAGAAGGTAGATCAGAAGTTATACAGAGGTATGATTGGATCTCTCCTATATCTGACTGCTTCTAGACCTGACATTCTGTTCAGTGTTTGTTTGTGTGCTAGATTCCAATCAGATCCTAGAGAATCTCATTTAACTGCTGTTAAGAGAATTCTAAGGTATCTGAAAGGTACTACTAATGTTGGCTTAGTTTACAGAAAATCTAAAGAATACAACTTAGTAGGATTCTGCGATGCTGATTATGCTGGAGACAGAATTGAAAGAAAAAGTACTTCAGGAAGTTGCCAATTTCTTGGAAGTCATTTGATCTCCTGGTACAGCAAGAAGCAAGCAACTATTGCTCTATCAACCACAGAAGCAGAATATATCGCTGCTGCTGGTTGTAGTACACAGATGCTCTGGATGAAGAGTCAGTTAGAAGATTATCAGATATTTGAGAGTAACATTCCTATATTCTGTGATAATACTTCTGCTATATGTTTATCTAAGAATCCTATTCTTCATTCAAAAGCTAAACATATTGAGATAAAACATCATTTCATAAGGGACTATGTTCAGAAGGGTGTTATATCTTTAAACTTTGTTGATACAGACCATCAATGGGCTGATATCTTTACAAAACCCCTGGCTGAAGATAGGTTTAAGTTCATTCTGAAGAACATCAGTATGGATTTATGCCCAGAATGAGAAGATGAGAAGTTCTCATGTATGAGTATCTTCTGAAATGAATGTGGAACATTTCTTTTAATCAGAAGTTCTGATTGAATTCTTTTAGAAATTATGATTCGGTTATTACTAACGTTTCATTGTCTAAGTTGATTCAGAACCTCTTTTAAAGCAAAACAGCTGTTACGTTTTATCTCGGGATGGTAAACCTGTCGTTACTATTCATGGATAAGCGCGCGTGCAGTTGAAGGGACGCCGACCATAGGTAACTGTGCTAGTCACCTCATTTGTCTTTATTATCTCTCCTCACGTCACGTAACATTAAATGCTAGTCATCATTCGTTTCATTTAATTTTCTTTTAAATACTCTTCAAACTCTTCTCTTTCCCTCTCATCTTTCTCTATCTTTTTTTTTTCTCTCTCTCTCTTCCATATCAAACCCTACTTGTTCATTTTTCTGCAAACCCATCATGAACTCTTCATCAAGCCCAGGAAATAATGAAAATGATCAAAACAACAAAAGGAAAGCTGTTGAAACATCACCTTCCAAACCCAAAAAGATCAAAATCACCTATGATCCTCTCAAGGTGAATCCTTTCGAAGCAATGTTGTCTGGAAATTATTCTAGACGAGTGTTTCATCCTCCTGGTGAAAGCCCTCCATCATCTCCATCTTCTTCCTCATCTTTCGACCTTCAAGACTCAGCTTCCTCTTCATCTAACCTTTCCTCTCCCTTAGTCTCTTCTGAAGAAATCTCTTCATCTTCACCTGCTGGGAATGCTGTCTCTGGTAAAGATGGTGAAAGATCTGCATCAGAACCAAGTCTCCCTGACTCCTCGCCTGAAAGCCCGAGAAGCAGTCAATGAAGCGTTTCACTCCTTCATGGCATGCTGGCACAGACGTTGTCTTAGCTAGGGTCCTAGGATTTGGTCTTTGTAGTTTTCTTTTCCTTGTTGCTTCGGCTTGTTAAACATAGGAATTTCTTGTAAACCTTTTTGATTATCAATGAAAAGTTTCTTTGTGTTTTACATTCCAGTAAATGTTTTCTTTTGTCGTTTTTTTTTTGCATCTGAATCTTTTTAAATATTCTTTTTGATGTTATGACAAAAAGGGGGAGAAGATAAATGATAAATGATTTGATTAAATCTATCAGTTGCTGGGTAAAGAGGCTCCCACACATTCACTAACAAGAACTGCAAGTTCTATATGGTTTAAGTGTTTTGCAGGTACAGAGAAGTGAAGTGAATCTTCAGAAGCAAACACTAGAAGCAAAACCGTAAGAAGCGTTATTCTGTAAAAGGAATAAGCTCTTGGAAACTGAAGCAAGCTGAGTGCTGTCAAGCTTCAGAGATCAGAAGCAAGAAAGAAGAATGAATCAGAAGCACTGATAATAGAATTTGAATATCATTGTCTATCCTGTTCTGACAAAATTCTATTTGCTCTGATACATATAATGTTATGGCTCTGATACATTATTTGCTCTGATACATTATATCAGCCTATATGGCTCTGATACATATAATGTGTTCAAACATACATTTTATGTTCTAACTCGTTCATGCTGACTTTTGTCGTTTAGTTTTTGTTCTGTAACATTTCAGGATGTAGAGATGCTCTGATGATGCTCTGGTACATTCAACAATGTTCTGATACAAATCTTGCATGAAGTGATGTTGGTAGACATTCAAAGTTCTGAAGTTATCCGAGGGAAGCAGAAATCAGAAGATGTGAATGTTCTAAAAGATCCAGAAAACTCAAGTTCTGAAGCTGTCCTGAATGGAAGCAGAAATCAGAAGCTGTGAATGTTCTGAAGATCAAAGAAATTCAAGTTCTGAAGCTGTCCTGAATGGAAGCAGAAGTCAGAAGCTGTGAATGTTCTGAAGATCAAAGAAATTCAAGTTCTGAAGCTGTCCACGATGGAAGCAGGAATCAGAAGCTGTGAGTGTTCTAAGGATCTAAAGAAATTCAAGTTCTGAAGCTGTCCAATGGAAGCAGAAGTCAGAAGCTATGAATTCTCTGAAGGCAGAAGCTTATATGATCGTCTCTACCGAAATAATCAGGGAAGTCTTTTATCAAAGTTCTTCGAGTATTTATTTCAGGGGGAGATTATTTATCTCAGGGGGAGATTGTTAATCTCAGGGGGAGACATATTCATATGCTTATGCTATAGCTGTGTAATTTGTCTTTTGCCGTCTACTCTTTCTGATCGCAAATTCATATCATTTATATATGTTTTTGTCATCATCAAAAAGGGGGAGATTGTTAGAACAAGATTTGTTCTTATCAATTATCTTAGTTTTGATGATAACAATAATATGAATTTTGCTTAAGATAATATGGTACTCTAATCCAATGCAATTTCCCTTTCAGGAAATATATATAAAGAGTACGCATAATTCAGCGCTCAGAAGTTGTGTCTCAAATGGTTCAGCATGCAACATCAGAACATGGTCTGGCAAGACATCAGAAGATGGTCGAAGCAGAATCAGAACATGGGTCTATGGAAGCATCAGAAGAACATGAGATCAGAAGCACTGAAGATCAGAAGATGGTATCACGCAATAGAAGCACTTCAAGATCAGAAGATCAGAAGATGCTATGCACCAAGCTGTTTTGACTCTGATGATATTCAAACGTCGTATTCACAAACATCAGATCAGAAGGAAGTACAGGTGGCAGACTACGCTGACTGACAAAAGGAACGTTAAAGCTACTAAAGGCAACGTCAGTAGACACAGCGTGAACAAGGCTCGAGGTAGTTGACAAAAGCGTATAACATTAAATGCAATGCTGTACGGAACACGCAAAGCATTAAATGCACTCAACGGTCATCTTCTCAACGCCTATAAATATGAAGTTCTGATGAGAAGCAAGGTTACTAATTCTTAACAACTCTGAACGAAAATAAACTTGCTGAAACGCTATTCAATCAAAGCTCAGAATCTTCATCAACTCACTACATTGCTGTTGTAATATCTTAGTGAGATTAAGCTTAAACGATAAGAGAAATATCACAGTTTGTGATTATAGCTTTTAAGAAGCATTTGTAAACTCTTGAATAGATTACATTAAGTTGTAAGGAACTAGAGTGATCGTGTGATCAGTATACTCTAGGAAGTCTTAGCAGTTGGCTGAGCAGTTTGTAACTAGAGTGATCAGGTTGATCAGTAGACTCTAGAAAAGTCTTAGAAGTTGTCTAAGCAGTTGTTCCTGGAGTGATCAAGTTGTGATCAGAATACTCTAGAAGACCTAGTCGTGGACTAAGTGGAAAACCATTGTAATCCGTGCGATTAGTGGATTAAATCCTCAGGTTGAGGTAAATCATCTCTGCGGGGGTGGACTGGAGTAGCTTCGTTAACAGCGAACCAGGATAAAAATAATTGTGCAATTTATTTTTATCGTCCAAGATTTAAAGTCACACTTATTCAATCCCCCCCCTTTCTAAGTGTTTTTCTATCCTTCAGTTAATCCCTTGCCAACCCCTTTGAGCCTTGAAGTAGGAGTTTCTTTTCTATACGAAAAAACCTCACATTTAACCTAGGGGCAGGGTAGTGTTCAGTTAACCTGATCGAGCGTTCAACATTCATCAGGAGTACACGTCCAAGGATACAACAATGGTTATCTTTCAAAAGATTGAGGAAAAGTCAATACCACAATGGTCATCCCTCGTCAATCAAAAAATGAGGCAGTCAATATATTCCCAATCAATCGAAGACGTCTCAGGGTCACATGATTGGTTCAAAAAAAATGAAAAAAAGAAAAGAAAGTTTGCTGAGTCAACAACTTGAAACAAGTGACTTAGGAAAAAGTTAGGGCATCCCGCTGGACTTCAAACCCGGAATTCAAAAGAATTTGTCCAGGCAAAAGTTAGGGAAACAAAAAAGATCCTCAACAAAAGGGAAAAGTCGCGTGGTCTATAAAAAATAAAAAAAAAAAATAATAAAAAAAAAAAAAAATAAAAAAAAAAAAAAAAAATAAAAAAATAATAAAAAAAAAAAAAATAAAAATAAAAAAAAAAAAATAAAACATAAAAAAAAAAAAAAAATTAAAAAATAAAAAAAAATAAAAAAAAATAAAAATAAAAAATAAATAATAAATAAAAAAAATAAAAAATAAAAAAAAATAAAAATAAAAATAACCTGACCACGTTACAACCCTCAAAAGTCCTAATTGAAGCAGGGTTAATTCGAAAGCATACTGTAACGAGAATACAGTAAACTGACTCCTAGGAGTTTTGCTAAACGCTTGAGTTGGTATCACACCACCTTTCAGAAAAAAATCGATGTTTTAACATCCTTTCAAAAATTTCCTTTTTAAACTTCAAGACAAACATGAACTTTGCATTAAAATTATGTTTCTCATAATAAACATTCTTTGCATATGAACAAGTACTTGACACCAGGAAAGCTTCCATCATGAACTGTAAATGAAAATTTTAATCCTTTCAAAGGACAAGTTGTCTTCAGAACTTCGTTGAGTTCGAGCGAGAATATCTCAAATTCTGATCACCCTCAGGGGCACAAAAGCAGTTGGATACTCCGTTGAGTAATAGTTTAGTCAATCTGGGGCAATCAGGTCAAGATTTGAAGAATCTCTCAAAAGTGTTGAACAATCAGGGGCATTCACCCAAGCATAGTTGAAAATTACCTCCGACCCGGATTAATCAGGGGCATTGTTCCTAAGTTCATGATACTGGGGCATGTTACTTATAACAGCACAAATCTCAAGAAGCCCTCCCGACAGGCATGCTTTAGAAGTACTCCGAGAAGCAAAAATATCTCCTACGATGGGCTCAGTTGGCTAAAACGCCAATATGTACAAGGGGCATGACATGTTATTGTCCAATTCATCTGGGGCAATCAAGTCAAGATTCAAAGAATCTCTCAAAGACGTTGAACTGTTAGGGATTTATTTTCCCCGTAAAACACTGCTGCAATCTGCTGTTGTCATTAACAACTTTTTGCATTCATGCATCATATATCTCATGGCATATGCATTACACTCTCATTCATTTCAAAAAAACATACAATACATTACATGCATCATGACATTGCACAAAAGCTAACTTTTTCTTTCAGGTCAACCAACTGGTCAGGAAAACAACATCAACAAATCAATCGCTATCAAATATGCAGTCTGGAAGCTTGAACCCCAGATTCCTAAAGAAATTCACTCCGGAAGCTTGAACCCCGGATATTCCAAAAATCTATACGACAGAAACGTTCCGGAAGCTTGAACCCCGGATGATCTGAACTCTATGCCAGAAACGTTCCGGAAGCATGAACCCCGGATGTTCTAAACTCTATGACAGATATATTCTGGAAGCTTGAATCCCGGATGATCTGAACTCTATGCCAGAAACGTTCCGGAAGCATGAACCCCGGATGTTCTGAATTCTATGACAGATATATTCCGGAAGCTTGAACCCCAGATGATCTGAATTCTACGCCAGAAACGTTCCGGAAGCCTGAACCCCGGATGTTCTGAAATCTACGACAGATACGTTCCGGAAGCATGAACCCCGGATGTTCTGAAATCTACGGCAGATATGTTTCGGAAGCTTGAACCCCGAATTGATCTGAATTCTACAACAGATATGTTCCGGAAGCTTGAACCCCGGATAATCTGAAAACTACGACAGAAACGTTCCGGAAGCATGAACCCCGGATGTTCTGAAATCTACGGCAGATATGTTTCGGAAGCTTGAACCCCGGATAATATGAAAACTACGACAGAAACGTTCCGGAAGCATGAACCCCGGATGTTCTGAAATCTACGGCAGATATGTTTCGGAAGCTTGAACCCCGAATGATCTGAATTCTACAACAGATATGTTCCGGAAGCTTGAACCCTGGATAATCTGAAATCTACGACAGAAACGTTCCGGAAGCATGAACCCCGGATGTTCTGAAATCTACGACAGATATGTTTCGGAAGCTTGAACCCCGAATGATCTGAATTCTACAACAGATATGTTCCGGAAGCCTGAACCCCGGATAATTTGAAATCTACGACAGAAACGTTCCGGAAGCATGAACCCCGGATGTTCTGAAATCTACGGCATATATGTTTCGGAAGCTTGAACCCCGAATGATCTGAATTCTACAACAGATATATTCCGGAAGCTTGAACCCCGGATAATCTGAAATCTACGACAGAAATGTTTCGGAAGCTCGAACCCCAAACATCTATAAATCTCTATCCCAGATATACGTTTGGAAGCTTGAACCCCAAACATTCTGAAGATCTATCATATACACACCCTGGGAAGCATGACCCCCCACTCCGGATGGCATCTTTAAGCCCATCTCCTACAAAAATCCCTACCTCAGCAAGGGGCAAATTTATGGGCATTCTAGTGTTCAATCCTCTTCCACCTTCAGATTCCGATAGGCACACAGGCCAATCTACATCTTCAGGTTTAAGAAAATTGAACAGGGGCAGCTGTCATACCCTAAAATTTGCCCACACTTTTCAAAAATTCAAAATAATTTGAAAATTGGATTTTTATGAAATTTTAGGTTCATTTACATTGACATCCTGAATTTTATAAATATTCGATTTAAAAGTCTATTTTTAAAATATATTAGTTTACTCTTAAATTATTTATATTTTAATAAATAGAAAATGCTTGCCGATACTTCGTATGCTTTCAATTGGCTTTTTATTTCAAACAAATAATATAGCATAATTGGTAAAGAGGTAAGGTTTGCAAATACAAGGTCACGGGTTTGAATCCTACTTCTAACATTTTTTTTATCTTGTTTTTTAACTTTAGTTTTAATTTTATTTTCACTTATTACTAAAAATCACAAAAAAAATAATATTTTTTTAGCATTTAATTTTTTAATTTTCGTATTTCTTAATTAGACATTTTTTAAAAATTGACTTTTTCACTATTGCACTTTTTAACTCAAAAAATGACTAAAAATTATAAAATATTCAAAAAAAAAAGAAGAAGAAGGTTTTAATTTACATTTTAAATATGATTCACAACTTAGGGAACAAATAAATTATTTTTAGAAAGAATCAATTTATTTGATTATTTTCTAATTAATTATTTGGATCCCAATTAATTTTTTCCTTATTTTGTTAACCTAATTCTATAGTATAAATAGGTCTATTTTTTAACATTGGAGAGGACAACTAACAGTAGCCGCACCAATCCTAACCATTCACGTACAACACAACCCACCTACTAATACATTAGCCAAACTTCACTCTCACAAGGTGGAACTTGTTGTTTTGATAACAACACCACCACCAAGACCAATACAATTTCGACATCACCATCAAAATCACAACCTGCAACTTTCCAATTCATTCATAAATTTCATCCATCATACTACACAAAACAAAACCAAATTCTAACCATCACATAAACCTTAAACCATTTTCACTAACCAACAATGCAATTTTATTCTACATTAAAAGTTTTTTCTATATAAATTACCAAAACTCTTTCATGTTCATACCAACACAAGTTCAAAATTGATGTTAACAATCTAACAATATTTTAAGTTGTACAAAGTTTGTTTTCATTTGCAGAGAAAGATCAAAGAAGGAGGAACACTGGTCACCGTGGAACCGGATCCACCACAACGTCGTGAGTTACCTGCTCCGTTCCGGTCAGAGCCATACACCGTGATTCCTTCCGATCCGTACCATATCACCGACCGCGCTCAGCTGCGAGACAACCAGCCACATCATGGTCAACGCCCAGTTCCATCGGACCACCACGAATCTGTCACCGAAACACTCACTCTGATCCAAATCATTGTTGAGAAGTCCGTCGGCCACCACTGTGAGTAACACCGGCTTGTTGTCATTTTCGGTTGAAGTTTTAGTGTGTATTTGCGTTTTTTTTATTGGCAAAGAAAAATGGGTAAATTGAAAAGAACATATGAGGAAGAGAAATTGTGTTGTTTACTTTGATCTATTGCCATTATCCCTTGCCTTTTTGTTTTATTTATTTATTAATATTTACCTTTGCCATGTGTCATGTTCTTATTGGTTGTATTAATTTATTTGAATCTAAAATAAAAAACACCAAGTTATGTTATGATCAGGAAAGTGGGACGATTCTTTTGGTCCCTAAGGCTTAACTTTGGATGTTATCAAAAATAATAAATAGTTTAGTAAGTTTTATTCAATTATAAGTAGTTTTTTTTAAAGGATTAATTTCGTTCATAAATTTTTTTTTGTTGCTTTAATTCATTTAATTCAAAAATAAAAAAATATATGTTACTTCTTTTCTCTTTTATTTCACAATAAAAATACAAAAACATGTAATTAAATTTTCTTTTTCATATTAAAATACAAAGATAAGTTAATTTAGAATTTATTTTTTTTATTATTTTCTGTTAAAAATTGAAAAATACCAAAAATTATCATTTAATGTTCTTTTAGAATTTCACGTGTGTTAACACTATTTTTTTTTTTTGTTTAGTAAATTTTTTTTATCAATAATTTTTCTAATTTTTGTCATTTTCTCACATGTCATTACTAACCTTTGTTGTTGATTGCGAGGTACTACTCTTGAGGCTTTTGGATTACTTTCGTAGACATTTTGTCAGCAACTCAATTTTGTATATTCAATCGTTTTATTTTCATTTTAGTTTTCATTTGGGTTTGTAATAATGTTTATCCCCATCGGTAAATATGTAATCCCCATGCCCGAAGCCCTGTAATAGTTAGGTTTTTTATTTTCGCTTTTATTTTCTGCATGTATATATTATCAAATGCTAGTAATTAGGCGTGTATGGTAAGACTAAAAACAAACCGTAGCTAACATAATTCAAGATAATAAAATATTCGAATCCAACACACATGCTAAGTGCACACACTCACCCTTAGGGTATGCCTCTCTCGGTTGCCTTCGAATATAAGGTCGTGTCCCTCGAAATGTAGAGGTACCCATTAGCAACGGTCCCTCAGTTCAAAATCGTCACTAAGTCCCTCGATGACCCGTAATTGTTGCCTACGAAAAAGTGACGATCGTCCCTCCGAATATTGCTAAAGGTATCTCTACATGTTGCCTTCAAACGACCTCGATGACCCTTCGATGACCCGCACGTCCAATAAAACAAGGACTACCTACTTTTATATAGTATGGATGATCCTGGGAATCGTAAAAATTACATAAAAAGACCAATCAATTAGGGTAGTACTCTTAAACTGCCTAGCTCAATAAAAACATCTTTTCAATACTATTTCAAAAGACTAAGGCTACGCATTTACGCTAAAGTCCTTATGCTCCTTTCAAAACAAACAAACAAACATTAGCTAAGCAAGTTAAGAGCCCGTAGATAACTACGGATGAAAAGGGTGCTTACACCTTCCCTTTTCATAACTTACCCCCCGAGCCCGTTTTCTTTCAAAAAAAGGTCTTTTTCTTTACTTTTTACCTTTCCTAACATTGGACAAAATAAAAGTCGGTGGCGACTCATGCTCACCGCAACATTGTTGCTTATAAAAAATACAAGTCAGTTCACCGAGTTACAGTAGATCATTAAGGAACCGTCCAATGTATCGACTTAAATCTGAGGTAGATCATTAAGGAACCGTCCAAGGTATCGACTTAGATCCAAAGGTAGATTATTAAGGAACCGTCAAAGGTATTGACTTAGATCCAAAGGTAGATCATTAAGGAACTGTCAAAGGTATCGAATTAGATCCAAAGGTAGATCATTAAGGAACCGTCAAAGGTATCGACTTAGATCCAAAGGTAGATCATTAAGGAACCGTCAAAGGTATCGACTTAGATCCAAAGATAGATCATTAAGGAACCGTCAAAGGTATCGACTTAGATCCAAAGGTAGATCATTAAGGAACCGTCAAAGGTATCGACTTAGATCCAAAGGTAGATCATTAAGGAACCGTCAAAGGTATCGACTTAGATCCAAAGGTAGATCATTAAGGAACCGTCAAAGGTATCGACTTAGATCCAAAGATAGATTATTAAGGAACCGTCAAAGGTATCGACTTAGATCCGAAGGTAGATCATTAAGGAACCGTCAAAGGTATCGACTTAGATCTGAAAGGTTCTGAAGTTGTTTATTTGACTGCAGCTGTAACCTGAAAAAAACGAAGTTAGTTTTTTATGCCATGTCATGATGCATGTAATGTGTTTATGTGACGGGATAAATGAGAACCTTGCATGTTATGTACGCATTTGTCGCGATGCATTATGTATTGTATGAACATGTATGCAACTGTATGAATATATTTATGATTTATGATGTATGACTATGATTTATGCTATTTGACACATCTTGATTGAGAAGGTGGATCTCCATGTCATTGTAATTTTGATGTTTGATCTTATCTTGAAGATGCTCAGCTGGGGATTTATGATTTCTGCTTGGGGATGATCAGTAACTTGATGTTCCCTGATTGGGGATTAGAGATATTAATAAACCATGTTGGAGAAGAGCAAAGTGTTGGAGAACCTGTAGTGTTGAAGATGTAAACTCTGTTGGGGAGCCGTGTCTTTGTCGGGATGAGAGCATTTGAAGATATCTTCTTAATGATTACTCTGAGGTGATATGATCTTGTGAACCTGGCTCTTTAGGGAGACATGGGTGAAAGTTGCCCCCAGTATTATAGTAACTACCATTCCTGGATTTGGTTAGGACACACCACTGAGTATTGATCAAGATGTCAAACTGGACTTGCATAGATTTGCCCCTGCTAGTAGGGAATTTGGAACGATTCGCCTCGTGAGGACTTTATGAAGTGTGCACTATGGGCTTCATGCCCCTAGTAAACATAGGCCTAGGACAATCCCCCATGTTGATTGGAAAATAGCTTCAGATTTACTTGGATGCATGCCCCTGATTGTTTTTGACATCCTTGAGAGATTTCTCGGAATATCGACTTGATTTCCCTAGATTGATCGGGAAATAGTTTGAAACCCACTTGGGATGTATGCCTTTGACTGTTAGGCATTTGAGAGATTCTTGGAATCTTGACTTGAATGCCCCAGATTGATTGGGAACGTGCCATGCCCCTTGTATATGTAGGAGACATTGCTTCTTTGGAGTAATCTTGTCTGTCGGGATAACTTTGAGTCATTAGTGATACCCTGTGCAAGTTCTTTCTAATGCTAACATTTGAAATTATGTAGCAGAATATGTTAATAATGAATTCATGAGATGCAATGCATATGTCTGTCTTGAGTTTTTTTTGAAAAACATTAAAGCAAGAGATGTAAAAGCGCGATATTTGTAAAAACATGATATTTGTAACAACGTGATGTTTGTAAAAATGAAATATCGACTCAGCATTTTCGGTAAACCTTAAGGAGTCAGGATAATCTTTTTGGTGACAGTATGCTTTCGAACTAACCATGCTTCAGTTAGGACTTTCAAGGGTTGTAGCGTGGCTGGGTTCACGGTTTAAGAAACAAAGGATAAAGGCTCAAAGTTTATTTGTACCCACCCCTCTTCGTGATGATCTTCAGTCCTAAGCTCAGTTAATTCAACTTATGCATTCAGGTTCCAAGAGACTTTTGGATTTGCGCCTTTGATAATGTTGATGGTTCACAAGCAAAGAGAACTTTTGAGATGGCAATCACTTCTTTCTTTTGGTAGTCACAACATTATGTTGTTCAGGAATTTATTGACTTCTCTTTATTCATCTTTTTGATATCCCTAACTTTTGCCTAAACTGTCTATTTTGAGCTTACAGTCAACGGGATGCCTTGATTTTTGCCTAAGTCTTTTTTTGATTTTGGACTTAGTAGACTTTTCTTTGTATATATGTTTTTTCATTTTTTCTTTTTGAAAGATATTGACTGCCTTGCTTAATGATTGATGAACCATCATTGGCTTTTGGTTGACATCTCCAACACTTCTTTGATGTGTGCGGATGAACGCTTGTGATTGAAACCTTTGTTGAAAGGTGTACTGAATGATTCTCTTAAAATAGAATGCACAACCAAATTAACTGAGAACTACCCTGCCCCAGGTTATGATCAAGGGTTTTAATTAGTACAAGAAAGAAACTTCTACTTCTTAGGCTCAAAGGGGTTGGCGAGGGATTAACATCCTTATATCTCCACTGTTTAGGAATTGAAACAATGCCTGTACATCGTCAGCATAGTCCGTTCGAAAGCATATTGTATGAGGTTGCGGTATCGTTTTCATCATCCTCCCTCAAAAGACATACAACTTTAGCAGGAGTCGAGTATCACAAAACATATGCAAAGTAAAGACACAGTTTAAAATGAGTGATAGCGAAATATTTTATTCAAGACAAACATATGCAATGCACTGATGATGATTATTAAAACAGATAATGTCTATCATGAGTCAAATGTTTAAACAAACAGAAAGAAACTTGCAAATGAAAGTAGATCTAATGATCCAAAAGTTCGCCCGTCTAGACGTCAGTCATTCTTGTCATGACTAGGCATAGGAGCAGTGATCATCCCAGGAGTTTTCAGGAGGGTTGAATTTGATTTCCCTGTCATCGATCAGATCTTGAATATTTATTCTTCAATGTCCAACAATTGTTTGTGTAATGTCCAGGACTGTTGGAATGGTACGTGCAGCTCAAGTTGAGTTTATAGCCAGGAGTATAGGTGTTAGGATTCTTAGGAGGGTCCCTCAAAGTAATCAATTTGATCTTCGACAGATGTTGTAAGGCTCGGGACAACGTCACATTAATCTTGGTGAATTGACGCTTAGGTGCATCTGGCTTGAAGGAGACAAAGCTCGAGAAGAATTGTCTCGTAGAAGATTAACTTGAGAAGCTCCTTGAAAGGGCAAGAGATGTCTTTAGAAAAGATTGGATAAGTGTTTTTGAGGTAAGATTACCTAAAAAGGTTGAGATGTGTCTTAAACAAGATTAGCCTAGAAAGGTATGATATGTCTTAAACAAGAATGACTTAGAAAGGCTCCTAGAAAGGTTATGATACGTCTTAAACATGACTACCTAGAAAGGCTCCTAGAAAGGATGGAACATCTTAGAAAAGATTGCCTAGAAAGGCTCCTGGAAAGGATATGAATCATCTTAGAAAAGATTACCTATGAATCATCTTAGAAAAGAATACCTAGAAAAGGTTCCTAGAAAGGAGATTACCTAGAAAGGTTCCTAGAAAGGAGGATAAATGTCTTAGAAAAAACTACCTAGAAAGGTTCCTGGAAAGGATGATAAATGTCTTAGAGAAGACTTCCTAGAAAGGTTCCTTGAAAGGATATCAAACATCTTAGAAAAGATTACCTAGAAAGGTTCCTAGAAAGGATGGGAAGTTCTTTGATTACTTCTGAATTATCTTTGAAGAAAGACCTGTAATGAAGTGTCAGAAATGCATTTGTCTTGAATGAGTATTGAGATTGAATCGTTGATACGATTGTATTTGCACCGCACTTGGATGATAATATTCTTTCGACTTTGAAATGACCTGAAAAGGAGAGATTAGTTTTATGAATGCTAATGCAATCTTTTCAAGGATCTTTAAGGAGTTTAGTTAGCAACATTAGAAAATGATTTGGTCGCATCTTCGTTTGAAGAACTCTGATTCTTGGATTTGAATGTCTTTCTTTGAGAATCAAGCTCACCATATCCAGTGGGTCATAGCCTCTGATTCGGGATACTTGTACTTTTGAATTTGAAAGTATATGGCTAGAGGAAAATAAATCCTCTCGCCCCTTGATAGGTACTGAATCTCCGAATTGGAAGGCACGTGTCCAGAGGAAAATAAAACCTCTTGCCCCTAGATAAGATTTCAGTCCTTGATAAGAGCACCTGAAATTGTGCGCCCTAAATCTCTAAGATCCTTGAAAAGGGTTAGTTAAATCATGTTATGCTTATGATGTCATGATGTCATGAATGTTATGCGAATGCAGTTCATTAGGCACATCGTGAGATAGTAAGGGCAAACAAGTCCTTTAACAAAACCTGTAAGGAAACAAAGGTTAGTAGCAAACGCAAACAAGTCACACAAGTCACACAATTTTGCCTTATGGTTAGGCTTGCTTGAAGTTCGTAGGTAAGTACCCCCCACTGAAGTTTAGTTGGTTCAACCTGTCCTATATAAAGATCGGGTTCTAGGGAGCTCATATCATTGACCTTTCTCGAAGGCGCTTATCTCAGTTCGGTAATCGAATCACCAACCGAGAAGGTCCTGAAAGTCCAGTCCATATGAGTGTAGCTTCGAGTATCAACCAACTCCAGTCGGAACCAAAGCCGGCCATCTCGCTACTTTCTAATAGGCCAAAGTCAAGTTCAACTAGGGTTCTAGGGGCGAATTAGTGCTTATGACACCACGCAGCAGCCAAGTGTTTCCTCGAGTCGGATCCCAAGGAACACCAGGACAAACAAATGTGTCACACTAACGATGGCCACCATATCAACCACATCAGTATACGCTGTGCAGTCTCCTTGGTCTCATGCCATTTACCTAAGGTTCTCAGATCCGGGTTAGGATCTTTCACACAAGTAAATACCCAAAACAACCTTTGAAATATAAAGCAGACAAATCAAACAATTAAAGTGATCCTAAACTTTAAGGTAACCCCTCTTTTTAATCGAAAGCGTCCCCAGCAGAGTCGCCAGTTCTGTAATACGGTGAACTGACTTTATTTGAAATGTCGCGGTTAAGCATGAGTCGCCACCGACTTTTATTTTATCCAATTGGAAAGGCTAAAAGAACAGGAAAGACCTTTTTGAAAGATTTTGAGTTCGGGGGGTAAGTTATACAAAGGGAAGGTGTAAGGCACCCTTTGCATCCATGGTTATCCATGGGCTCTTAATTGCTTAGCTCACTTTTGCATTGTTTGAAAAGTTTTGAAGTGTCGTGTGTGAACAGTAAAAAGATTTCGTTAAGGACTTTAGCTTGTAACTAAGCGTAGCCTTGTTTGAAATTGTTTTGAAATAGGAGGTGTGAAAAGCATTTGAATTTGTTTGAATTGTGAGCAAGCAATTAAGAACTACCTACCCTAAGTTTGTCTTTCGCGTTCTTTGAGTCTTTCGTTTGAAAGGATCTATCCATACCATGAGAGGGCAGGAAGTCTTTCAATTGGATGTACGGGTCATCGAAGGGTCATCGGGATATCATTCTCCATAAGACTGTCCCTTGCCATAAAGAGGGCAGGTAGTCTAAGGGAAGGATATAATAGTCATTAATCTTTTTAGGCATCATGCGAGGATACCTTAGCAATGGGACAAATCATCATTTATCAAGGCAACATCGAGGGACAAAGTTTATGATGAATGAACTGAGGGCAACATTTGCTTTAGGTATCCTCGGAATCGAGGGACTTGACTATTTAAAGGCAACAGGCAACAGTTAATAGGCAATAGGCAACGAGAGGAATTACCCTAAAGGTGTGTGGGTGCAACAATCATGTGGTTGTATTCAGATAATATTTATCTTATAGTTAGTTATCTACTTCTGTTAAAGGCTTGCACTCCCTAAGATTACTAACCACGCAGTTTAAAATTGCAGAAAATTAAAGGCAGGAAAATAAAAATCCTACGCTATTACAATAAACACCTGTGGGGATGGGGGAAATTTAAAAGGCAAAGGAAAACCCTTATAGGATAACAGAAAAATAAAAGGCAAAAATTAATCTCCACATCTTCCTTGCCTTGATCTTCTCTGAATCTCTGATTGACTCTGATCATCTGAGAATTTAGGCAGAAAATGAATAAAAGTGAGTGTATGAGAGATTCATTGACTATTGAAGTAAACCCTAATTGAATCTATAAGGCAAATGTAAAAATTAATAAAAATTAAATTTAAATAAGAAAAAGAGTCGGAACTTAGCTTTTTGATTGATGGCGCGTAATCGGAAGATCTTGAAATAACCCTGAAAATTTGAACAAAGAAAATGTTAGTGCATTGACTGATCTGAACCTTAAATGATTACAAACCTAAAGGTTTACTATGGTTAGTAGATAACACCTACCATTGACAGTGATTAGTTATCATGCTAAAATCAGGTTTTAAGGCATAAAAATAATTTCAATTTCAATGGGCCCAAAAATTAAATTGTAACCCTAGAATAAATATTAATTTAAAAGAAAACAATTATTTTTAATATTAAAATAAAATCGGGTTTTCGATTAAATGAAGTATTTGGTGATGAGATTATTATATGATAAAAGTAATAAGAATAAAAAGAATTATAATATAAAAAGGAAAGAAATAAGTAAATGAATAGAGATTATGTAATTTAAATAAATAAATAAAAAGAAGTTTAGAAAACTTAGCTTCGGATCCAGTAGAGTGACGTCCTTGAGGGTTCATGATTGGAGTTCACGCTGGGCCGTTAGATCTGTTTTCCTAAGGATCTTGTGGTGGACGTCAGGAGGTGCATGGTGAGCATGCGTGGAGATGAATTACTGGATCAAAGAGCAAATAAATTGAAAAAGATTTGGCACCACTGGGGGTCGAACCAAAGCCCTATGCCTCAAAGACCTTCCTCTCTAACCAATTGCGCTGCATCATTAAACTGTTATTAATCCGATCATATATTATAATATATTATAATGTCAATTAATGGTGGAATCGGTCAAACTGGGGCCCGCTATTCCATGCGCGACCAATGAGAAGTGGAGAGAGGGATGATCCATGTTGACTGCCCAATAGAAAGGCCTGAGGATGCCACGCTAGCCACGACCGCGACCAGGAAAACGGAGCCACCGGACCGGTGCAATTCCGGTCGTCTTCTTCGATTTGTTCCGGCATCTACCCTGCAAAAAACGATCACAACAAAAAAACAAACAAACCAGATCCACTTAAAAATGTCTCCTGATCAAGAATATGGCCTCTATTTTAACTGAAACGCTCTACAAACATTAATACGAAGAACACCATGTCTTGTGCCCTAACAATGGCAGATGGTGTTCCCTGCGTTAAAGCTTCAAACTGAGAGTTTGTATCTTCTTTAAACTGTACCAAAAACTCAAATAAATCATTAGTTTGGATTAAAACATGTCAGCATGCAATATACGAAAAACTACCATTTATGCTATGATGATGAACGTGATGCGTACCCTCCCTGCGTATTAGGTGCCGGTTAATGATATATACTTACCATATGCTACCTCAGAAAGAGATTGGGATAATCGTTTGGCTTTGATAATGGCTAGAATGCAAAATCTCGACTTGCACCTTTTCTTTGAACTTTCCAACCTTGAAACCCTAGCCTCTCTCACCAGATTTTTCGTCCTCTTGGCTTGTGTATGTGTTAAGTATATATAGAGGGAAGGAATTAGGTCAAAGTTGGGCTTGGACCTCATGCAACTTTGGAGAAAGAAATTTTGATAAAAATTATATAATTCTTTTCTATTTTTGCATAGAATCTTGATTCAATTCTTCCCATCTTGTTTACCACGAATTTTACTTTAAATGAGGAATATTTTGATGATTTAATTTGATTGTAAAAATCAAATCCTTGATTTAAACTTAATTATTTCATATTTATGTAATTTATTAATATTTAAATGAATTAAATTCAAATAAATAAAATAAATACTATAAAAACAAAATAATTAGTTTATGAGTGAATATGAAGCCCATGGATGTGTTTGGAATCCATGTCTTTGGCCCATTAATTTAAGCAACTCAAAATTCTTCATTTTGCTCCATGTGCATTTCTCAAAAATCGCCCAACTTGCACAAGTCATAACTCCTTCATTTTTTATTGTATGGAAGTGCTCTTGAGCTTTTTAGAAAGCTTAGAGTGTCTTATAAATGATGCTTTTGGTTTCATCTCAATTAAATATTCCATGCTCGAGTTATGAGCTTTGCCCCAAAAGGTGTTTTCGTTGACCTTTTTGGAGGACCTGAAATGTATTGGACCATATCTCCCAAATGGTGCATTTCTAGCCTTGGCATGTGAGAGACAAAGTTGTAGAGAATTCAATTTCCTTCAAATTGAGCTTTGGATGGAAAATTTCTGATGTTCCATGTGAAAGTTATGGCTGGTCAAAGTTCAGTTGACTTTCTTCTAGAAAACCCTAATTTAGGAACTTTAGGTTTTGTTGATTTCTGAACTTTCCTTGATGAATACTTGATCAAATGATGAATGACACTTCATAATGAGGATGTTGACAAAAAATAAAAAGTTTTGACTGTGGTTTGACCATGGTTTGACTTTTAGGTCAACTAGTCGATTATTGATCGTTCGGGCCATTGAGTGAGCAATATTTTGAATCGAGGCTTGAAACTTGGCATAGAGGTTCTTTGAATCATATGAGAGACCATGGGATCCGCTTGAGGTATCAAAAGTTGATTATACTTGGAGAGAACAAAACCCTAGTTGGAAGGCTGTTGTTTAGGAGAGTATATACTCAGTCGAGTATTGAGACTTTGATGATCTTGAGTATGAAAATGTAATGGGCAAATTTTGGGGTATGACAGAGTCACATCCACGTTTTGCCATAATTTAGTCTAGAAATGTATCTCTGTAACAAATACAGATATACACTTCTGTAATCACCCTTTAGGTAGTAAATTTTGACATTTTTAAAAAATACACTAATATAATAGATCATATATTATAATTATACTATCATAATAATTTTTTTTTATCAATTAAACCATACACTGATCTAATAAGATGAAAATTCATTTATTAGAATAAATGCAGAATCCATAATACTGTCAAAATAACAAATTACAAACGATAATATTATCTATATTCCATAGTACAAATACTATCCTACTCGGTATATCAAACCCTCTTGTTCATTCGTTGCCTCGTGTACTACAATGTTAGTAATACTACCTAACAACTACTATAACTACCTATATATTGATGTATATTACACAACATAATGTTTCTATTTCTTAATGCATGTATAGAAAATCAAATGTGAAAAAAACTTATATTGAAAAACTTACCAAATATGTAGTTGATGTTGAACATTTCGATTGACTGGATGTTAAAAGTAGAAATTAAAAAAACTATTTGGATCAGATGGAGTAGAAATTAAACTTGGATTGATGAAAAAATTGGAAGGGAGAATAATTTTAGTGTGTTTTGCCGGAAATAAGGAAGGAGAGAGTCTGACACGTATTTGATTAAAACCTCATCTAAAGGTGCACTTTCGTAGGTTATACAGAGATATATTTTCGTATTATTTTTGGATAAATTAGGGTGTGATTCACTTTCGTGGGTTGAGTGAGGATTTGGTGCATTCGAAAATACATTTTGGAATTCCAAGGGCAATTTTGGTTTTTCACATGGGTGCGTGAACGCCCCTAAGGGTGGGAGAAGTAACCCCCTAAACTAAAATGGCACAAAAGAGAGAATATTAACTCAAACATCGGGCCAAATAGTCAGAGCAACGTAAAGAAACACACATTACCTAAACAAATAGTTTATTAAGGTTTGTTAATATGGAACATAGTGTTTCGACCAATAAGACTAGTGTTTGCCTGTAAATATGATTATTGTACATTTTTGAAACACACAATCAAATAGATTAATTGTGCCATTTTATCTTTAAACTTTATTTTACATTTATGTATTTCTTAGTTCAATAGCTCAAAATCATTCAACTTCACACTTAATACTTTTTAGGGAAGAGTGTGTTCCTTAGTGTAGTTTCTTGAAACAAAAGAGAATCACAATTGAAAGCTATTAGCTGATACCTAAACTAGATTTCAAGTTCAAAAACAAATTTAACGCATTCTGTAACGCTCCAGATTGCTTTTAGAATTACCGACTGACCCCACAAACCAACACAGGTCTTTTCAGCATGCTTTGTCCCCCCACTCATGTGCTTTTCGGGAAACTTCCCAGAAGGCTACCGATCCAAATACTACTCTAAGTCAAGCACATTTAACTATGGAGTTCTTATTTGTTAGGCTACCAAAAAGAAGATGCATATTGTTGGTATAGGCAATACCAATCAATCCTTATAAGCATTCCTTCAACCATGAAGTCTCATACCTACACAGCCTCAGGATCCCTCTCATTCTAATGTGAATTTAGTTTTTTCCTAGAAGCTGCTAGGAGCCACTCATTGTCATGCCTTGTACACCGTCGACCACTCCCCCCTCGTCGGCCTCAAGTGTTACATGTTTGATGTGACACTATAACTAAAACCACTGAAAAATCCAATTCGTCATACCACAATTATGTTTAGTGTATGCATTTTTATTCTGGTTAAAGTATTAGCAACATTACTCAATCATTGTCGTCAACATCCAATAGGTTAAGTTAACACGAACCTAACAATACTCCATAATTGTTAGGAATGTCAATTGCCTTCCTTCTACAATTATTTATTTTTATTCTCCTTTATTTCACATGTTTAAAACTCAATCTAATTATAGTAATTTACATGCTTTTGGATGTTAGTGTCTTATACACGTAACCGTGTTTGAAATACATATGCTTGGAGCGGAGTCTATTCATTGTGCGTTTATGGGTTATAGTCACTCTCATAAGGTTTTTGTGTGTTCAAACATCTCTAAACATCACTTTAGCATTTCTAGGAATGTGACATTTTTATAATCAATTTATCTTTCATTGCTTTTCTCCTACCATAAATGATAGCGATTGTTCCCACTTTTTCTATTATGTCTCAATCTAAAGAACATTATAAACCAGGAAATGCATATGATATAAAATACAAACAACATGTTCCCACTCCCCTTCTTGACATAGATCTGCCACTTGATATTGTACTCATTAAACCACATTGTTCTAAGCAAATATCTTGAGCACCTAATAAATATTCACCAGACAAGTTTGTTTTCTCACACGCTTCTTAGACTTCCTTACTCTCTATCCTACATATTCCTACTTGTTACTCGCAGGCTATTATTGGTGTGTGTTAGATAAAATCATTGAGTGTGCAACTTTAGGATCTTGAATATAATATCACTAGAGTATTTTTCTTGTCTTCCTAGTTTAAAATACATAGGTTGTAAATGAGTGTATTATGTGAAACTAAAATATGATGGGCCCGTCAAGCATTTTAAGGCTCGATGGTAGCCTTAGGAAACAAGCAAAAATATGGAATTGATTATGATGATAAATTTGCATTGGTTTCCAAAATGACAATTATTTGCACTCTACTTTATATAGTTACTTCTAATGGGCGTTGTCGTTATCAAATAGATTTAAGAAATGCTTTTCTTCATGGTGACATTATTAGAGAAATTTATATGACTTTCCCTCAAAGGTATATTCTCTTAATCTAAGGGTGTATGCAAATGGTGTTGTTTTAATTATCATGTTTGTTGATGATATGCTTATCACTAGTTCTGATCATGCTTTCATTCAAGGAATTAACAACATTTACATGCCTCATTTCATATGAGAGAACTCAGTAACATGCATTATTTTCTTAGTATTAAGGTTCATTCTACATATAACGACACATTCCTTCATCAACACAAGTACATCACAAATTGTATTTCAATGGATGGTCTCCAATTAGTAAATCTAGAGGATAATCCTCTTGAGGTTAGCCTTAAATATCATTGTGATGCCATTGATCTTTTAAATGGTCCATTATTGTATCAACAACTTGTGTGTAGCCTTAATTACTTGACTATTAATCACTCTGACATGTCTTTTATTGTTCAAACAGTAAGCCAATTTGTGTATTCTCCTTGCCATCTTCACCTAAAAGCACTTTGTCGTATAATTCGATACTTTAAGTGAACCTCACATAATGGTTTATTCTTTTCTTCTAGAATAGTCCCTCGATTGAGTGCTTATAGTGATGCAAATTGGTCAGGGTGTCTTGACACTTGACAATTTGTTATTAGCTGATGCATGTTTTTTGGCTCTTTATTGATCTCGTGGAAAAATAATAAGCAAAAAAGAGTTTCTAAATCTTCCATTGAATTTGAGTACTGTGACGTGTCTGCTGCTTGTTCAAAAATAATGTTGCTTCGCAGTCTTTTGAATAAACTTGGATTTCCTCAAACATATCCTACATCACTTTATAGTCACGTTACAAGCATCATCTGAATTGTTTCAAATCTCGCTTTTCATGAGTGCACCATACATATCAAAGTTGATTGTCATTAAACATGTGATGTTTATGATGATGAACTAATTCCACTTATTCATGTTTGTAATTGATTTAAGGTTTCATATATTCTTACCGATGTCGTTTTGCATCTACATCATCAATTTGTTGTTAGCAAAATTGATGGTCCTTGACCATCCACGTCAATTTAAAGGGAGCCAATAAGGAATAATTTGTAATCAATTGTTGTAAATACCCATGTTATTATATATAAAAGGTAGTGCGATAAATAAATGCATCAAGCTAAATTTCATGACATAATTTTGTTAATATTCAATTTGATAGGTGCATATGACAACAAGGTTTTGTGAAGCTGAAAAAAAATTGGTATGTTGTAAGTTTCACCTTACATTAATATTTTGCATGAAAATAATATGTCTTATATTAGGAAAAAAGCATTTAACCTAGTAGAAGGAATATAAAAACTAGTTATAGATTATTCTACTAATGAGTAATTGGGTTATTACCCACATGTATAAGCTAATCCAACAATACACCTGTCAAGACTTGATGCACAAGTTCCAAACCTTAGTGAGTTTAATTATACCAATACCAATTTATGGTTATGTTGATGAAAAACATTGATCATAAGTCTACATTATCAATATAATGCATCGCTAGTTCTAGGAACTTCGGTAAGAAACATTGTTGAGATGAACCAAGAGCAAAAATAGAGAATGTTCCACCTCTTTTATTCCCCTTATCTTTGAAAAGAACAAAGTTTACATGGTATTCTTCTCTCCCACCAAAATATAAACAAAACTTGACAGCCATGGAAAAATGATTCCATGAAATTTTTTATTTGTATCATACTAAAGTGATAACAACCAATCTTATAAATTTGAAACATCAACTGGATGAGTCATATGCATACTCCATTAAAAGGGTCAAGAAAAGATAGAAAAATGAATTTTCTGATTCACTTGAGGTAAAGTACATTTTAATGTCCACCAATGGCAATTACTATGAAGTGAGGGAGAAATAGGTGAGACATGCCTATCATGTATTAGATGAATTTTCCTACAAGCCAAGTACATATTTAACATTTCAATCAATGAAAAAAAGAGAAGAAAAGTGTTAATCACAAAGAAGGCAATCACCTAGTCTTTGTCATAGATATGGAGATTTATGACGATGATATTTAGTTGATTCCATGAAAAATATATTAACAATTGAATTCCTTAAAGGAGAAATCCATTTTTGTCCATTCCTTAAATCCTTCCAAAAGGAATGACACCGATTACTCATAAAGCAATATCGAATATGTGGTTTTATGTGTTGTACAAGTACTCTTGGTTTTGATGATGACAAAAGGAATTAAAGCAAAATAATAAATATCATCAAAAAAGAAAGATATATGACACAAATAAAAAAGCTAAAAGGTCTTTAGTGATATCCACAAATACAATCAAAAGCTAAAGAACCCCACCAAGAAATGAATCCAACTGCAAAAAGCTTGCAAATGGTCCTTGATCCGTCTATTTATCTATTTTATTGGATCATATGTAATATCAAGTGCGAGTAAATCTCAAAATACTAATATAATGCAAACACACACGTGCGCACACACACACTCAAATTATTTTCTAAATTTCACCTATTTCCAAAACCTTATGAAAAATGGTTATGAACAATGTGTAATTGATTATGGATGCTACTTATTTGATTGTAGAACAAAAGTTTGGCTTATAATAATTATGTAATCAAGTGGAGGAATATTCCTGCCACCCCCTAAGTTGAACCTAGCACCCCTACAGAGGGGTTGTGATCACGTTTCCGCCCTTGCTAAAAATTACCAATTTTTAAAAAAGTTTGTTAAATACCGGATTTTTCATGAAGATACATGTCATTTCGTAATTTTTTTGGTTTGGATGTAGAATTATCGGATTTTTTGCAATACAATGCAGAAATACCAGACAGCTTGAAAATTGCCGGTAAAAGTTCAATGTTTTATGAAAAAAGTTAGGAAGAAATACCAAATGTTTGAAAAATCCAAAAAGAGCTTACCGAATATTTGAAAAAAATCCCGAAACATGAAAGTCCTAGCGGAATTTTCAGAAAATCTGGAATGCACCAAATTTTCTGAAAGTTTTGAAAAGTCCGGGCAGTAATGATTTTTTTTGAAAAACATTTTTTTTAAAATTTTAAACAAAGTATAGTGGATTGTATATATATATATATATATATATATATATATATATATATATATATATATATATATATATATATATCACTATATTGTATCTAGAAGCAATAGGGTAACACATAGTGTCATACCCCAAAATTTGCCCATACTATTTCTCTTACATAAATTCAAATCAAGGTACAAAGCTCCAAGAAACACTCTCCTATACAAGGCTCTAAAACTAGGGTTTGGCTTATTCAAAGAAAAATCAGTGAATCAATGGCTCCAAGGCACCTCATATGGCTCAATATATCTCACATAATCTCCATGACAAATATCAAGTCTCATCTCAAAGAATTGGTCACTCAATTGTTCAGGAAGTCAACAGTCGACTAAGTTAACCTAAAAGTCAACTGTGGTCAAAGTAAAGTCAAAACTCCTATTTTTTTTCAAGGTCCTCATATTGAAGTATCATTCACCATTTGATCAAGAATTGACCATGGTTCATCAAGGAAAGATTAAAAATCAACAAATCAAAAAGTTTCTAAATTAGGGTTTTGTATAGGAAAAGTCAACTGAACTTTGACCAGCCATAAATCTCACATGGAACATCAGAAATTTTCCATCCAAAGCTCATTTTTAAGGAAATTCAATTCTCTACAAATTTGTCTCTCACATGCCAAGTCTAAAAATGCTTCATTTGAGAGATATGGACCAAAACATTACAGGTCCTTTTCAAAAGTCAACAAAATGTTACTTTTTTCAAAAGGACACACAAGGAGCATGAAAAATAATTTTGATATGAGACTAAAGACAATGGTTAGAGGACTCTCTAAGGTTTCTAAAAAGTCTTAGAACACTTCCATACATCAAAAAATGAGAGAGATAGGCCTTGTCAAAGTTGGATTATTTTGGAGGGAAAAATGTGAAAGAATTTGGATTTTTTGCAAATGGGCCCAAGATCTCTTGATTCAATCTTGATCCACAAGTTATCCAGGACCTATAAACCAATCCCCACGAAAATACGTGATTTATTTAATTTATTATGATTTTTTTATTCTATTAAAAAAGAATTAAAATCAAATAAATTAAAACAAAATCAAATATTTATTCAAAAATATATGGGACTCAATTCCAATCTCCATTTAAACCATATATTCATCATAATTTCGTGCAAGAGAGATTGATTGAAGAAAAATCAAATATTGGTCAAATTTAGAAAGCATACAATATCAAATTTCCAAAAAATTGCAATCAAAGATTTAAGAAGATTTGATCAAGTTTTATTGCCCTAATTTCACCTCTATAAGTATGTGAACAAGGCCAGACACAAGGGTTCACGAATTCTGACTTCCAAGAACCCTAAATCGACTTGAAAAAGTGAAGGAAATTCTAAGATCCAATTTTTAGTTGCAGGGCAATTCAAGGCGAAGCAAGCATTCGAACACCTTCCTCGATCTTCTCTGAAGCTGTTTGGATCACCCCCATACCTTAATACCTCAAGAACACTACTCTGTAAGTCACGTTTTTGTGCTTTTTAAATTTGCATCGAATTCTATCATACACGCATAATCATTGGATTCTGATTGCATATTCATGCTTATTTCAATTCTATAACCGATCCTGGAAGGTTAATTGTGTTAATATGAGGATAGGAGCATTCTGCCATTGTTAGATCTAGAAAGCTTAAATTAGGGATTTCTTGTTTAGGCAAAATTGAGACTAAATGCAGATACCTATAGATTCACGAGACTGAGACGACCACAATAGTGTGGTCGCGAAGCATTTTTGTTTGCGTTTGGTGGTATTCGCTATTTTTGCAGGCTATGGCGACGGGGACAAAAAACCGTTGGTAAAACCCAGGCTAAGGCAACGAATGGAGGTTAGGGACGAAGCCGTGGCAGCCATTCATTGGCCGGTTCAAAAAAGGCACGCGCGTGTGTATTTGGGGAATCAGACATATCCAGTACATCATGACTCACATGCATCTGGTGGTCCTCTCGCTGCCAGCCATTTGATGCATCTCTCTCTCAATCCAACGTGCCAGATCACGCAGGTGCACCATAGACCTCACGCGAATGCTACACTAGATCAAAAGTTAAGATTTCCAGAATTATTTTTATTTTTTATTACATAACCTCTTTTATTTTGTTTTAATATATATATATATATATATATATATATATATATATATATATATATTATTTTCTTCTCAAATAAAAATTGTTTTTTATATAAACTATATTCTTATATAAATATATTAATATTTATTATTTAACTTTATTATATAATATTTAATATGTATATTATTTATAATAACAATTATTTAATTTGATTTAATTATTAAAAAAAAACCTTTAAAAATTCATATGTATCTTATTTTTATTCCAAAAAAATCCTAAAATTTATTTTTACACTCGATTTTATTTTTCTTATCCCGATTTGATTAATTAGGTCGCAAGACCAATAATTAATTAAATTCATTATGCTCAATTTGAATCCTAATCAGGGTTTACGAGAGTTTTCCCTACACCGAATATATTTCGTTTTTTTGTGCCTTTTCAGGATTGTCTTTTCAAATGCCTTCCGACTACGCGCCACTTCAAATACGAAGCTAAATATTCGACTCTTTTATTTTTAAAAGTCTATTTTGTTTCCTTTAATTAGGGTTTACCCTTTTAACCTTTTTTTGAACTATGCATGCGCTCACATCTGTTTTCTGCCTTTGCCTTTGCCTTTGCCACTTTTCAGGGTTGACCCCGAGGTTTCCACCGAATGCCAACCATATCAGATCAAATCAAAAGATAAGTATTCTTTTCCATTCTAAGTACTTGTTTATTAGGCTTTATTTTATTTATTAAATTAGGGTTAACCCTAATTGTCTCTGAACCGATAATGCACTCACTATATTTTGCCTTATTATTTTTTCCGCCTTTTTAGGGTTTGTCAATTGCCAAAGCGTCGAGTATCGGTAACCCTAAACCCTAACCTCAATTATATTATTACTTGTTTCAAACCCATTTATTTTATCCCGCTGGTTTCAATTCCCCTCTCCTCTGCTGGTTACAATTTCCCTTCTCCGTCATTACTGTTTATATTAAACTGCATGGTTAGTAATTCTAGGGAGTGCAATTTATTAATTGAACTAGCATCACGTAATTTTACAAGATAACATAACTGAACATAATCACGTGATTGGTGCACACACGCACACTTTTGGGTAAACCTCTCGGTTGCTTGTTGCCTGTTGCCTGTTGCCTGGTTGCCTTGTGTTTCTTTGCAGAATAGTCAGTCCCTTGAATACGAGGATACCTCAGCCATGTTGCCTCGATTAAAGATCATAGTCCCTAATGATGCTGCCTTCGATATACATGATCTCGACCCTCGAAAGTTGCCTTCGAAAAGGTTGAGGTATCCTTTGGCTGCCTACGAAAAAGACTATTCTGATCCTTCCCTTAGACTACCTGCCTCTCTATGGCATGGGTCAGTCTTATGGCGAACGATAACGCGATGACCCTTCAACCTCCAAACGAAAGGCTTCCTGCCCTCTTATGGCAAGGATAGACCCTTTCATCCTGAAAGGCTAAAAGAAACCTATCATCTAAGTTTAAGGTAATTGCCCCTAATTGCTTTGCCTTGCTCTAAATTTTTTATATTCTTTCTCATAATCCTTCAAAAGGGCTACGCTCATTTACGAGTTAAAGTCCCTACTCTTTTCTTCTACTTTTCTAAAAAAAAAACAAAGAGCAAAGCAATTAAGAGCCCATGGAAAACCATGGATGCAAAGGGTGCCTTACACCTTCCCTTTGCATAATTACCCACCGAACCCGTTTTCTCTTAAAAAGGTTTTTCCTGTTTCTTTTAGCCTTTCTTACTTGTTTGGATAAAATAAAAGTCGGTGGCGACTCTTGCTATCTGCGACATTTCGATATAAAAGTCAGTTCACCGTATTACACATAGCAGGAATTATCATCCACTTATCACGACCCTTCACACCAAAGTCATCAACCCGTAATGCACTCCTGAATTATGGTATCATGTCATAGAATAAATTGGAATACATTTGATGGTGTTGATAAATTTAAGTTTCAAATCGCGTCTGAATTAAAGGCCGAAACTATTCTCCCCATCCAATTAAAGTTTCAATAGCCTGAAAACCACAATTTCTACCGTCACCCACATCAATAATGTCATCAATGTACTGATGTAAAAAAACCGGAAATTGAGACAAATATTTTAATTTTGAATACACATTACATGATTGACTTTCAATTAGTTTTGTATATAACCTCTTTGTACTCTAACTTCCCAGCGAGCCCACTGGCCTATAATATCTAGTGTACTTAAATAATTCTTTAGCTCTTCACACTCTACTTCTAAATCCAATTGCATCCCACTTTCATCTTCAGTGACCTCATGTTCTTCAACACATGTATCGATTCTAACACAATAGGCTCTCCTTGTATTTGATAACCTACAAGTTCACACGCATAATGTAACATCCCGATTTTATTAGTTATTTATTTAATTAACCTTGTTTGATATTTTAGTAATTTTTTGTTTTATTTAATTGTTATTTGGTAGGATAATTATTTAAATGTGTGTTTTTATGTTAATTAAGCTAATTTAGTAATTGGTAGAAATATACTAAATTAGCTAATGGACCTAATTGAGTTAGAAAGAATAGTTGGGTGGGTTAAGCCCAATACCACAATTAGAGCTAATAAAGGATTTTGAGAGATAACCTAATTAGAAGAAAAGAGAGAAAGATAGAAAGAAGAGAAAAAAGGCTAAGAGAAGAACAAAGAGGAGAGGATTGTAGATTTCATCAAGAGGATGGAGTGAATCAAGAGGTTAGGGTTTGAATCCATGTTAATATAGGTTATATGATTGGGTAATGTGTTTGTTTGTGTAATCTCTTCATCTTTCAATTTCATGAAATCTAGAAATGTTAGGGTTCATTCTACTTTCTATGGATTTGTGAGTTTAAATATGATTTTGATGATGAATGTTCTAGCTTGATGAATGTTCTAGATTGTATTTATGTTTCTATACATGATTCTATAAGTGGGTCTGATTATATCATATGAATTGAGATTATATGTTGATTTTTCATGAAACCCTAGTTTATGAATATAATCCATGAAAATGCATAACTCACATGCCATTGGTGATTATATTGAGTTATATGTGATATATACATGATATAAGTATGAAATTTGTGTTTAATTTTGGATTGAAAATTGGGAGAAATGGGTTGATGTCATCGCAGAGAAAATTCTGCAGAAAACACAGAGGGCGCGTCGCGCGTAGCGCGCTGATTGAATTTGCGTAGACCTTTTGACATAACGTAGTGTGCGTCGCGAGCTATGAGGTCGCGTAGCGCCAGACGTTCTGACTTAGCGCGCGTAGCGAGCTTCTTGGCGCGTAGCAAGGCCTGTAGCTTGGAAATGAATATTTTTATTTCTTGCTTTGGCTTTATGAAATTGCATGCTATTGATTTATGATTAATTAATATGAGTTTTAATTAATTGTTTGGCATGATTATGAGTAGTAAATAGATGAATTTCCAAGAGAATCTTAATACTTGAATATATGTGTATTATGATGTGAACTGAGGAAGGTTGGCGAAATACATGTTGTGTTATGCTTAAATACATGTGATTGATTGTGTGCGCTATTGGATGCAATGTTTGGAATTGAAATCATGTTGTGCATGTAGTGCAAAGTTAGAAAGATGTGATTGTGTAGTTTAAGAGATGGAGAGATCGTCTTAAATGCATGAGTCTTGTTTTGTTGTACACATACACAAGCACGAGTCTTTGAAAGTGGAAATGTTGGGTAATCTCGCGAAGGTTGTTTACTTGTCCCAAATCTATTGCCGAATGGGATTTGAAAGTTTAACGTTGAAAGGAGCTTTGAGGTGGTTATCTAGTCTGTAGAGAATGACTATCGGCTTGCCGGAAATGATAACGGAGGGATCCACATGCATATTGGATAGAGTCACACTTGAGTCGCATGTTTCGGTGTGAATTGTGTTTTGTGTGATTATGTGGTATGATTTGTGTAGAATGATTATTTGTTGATTGATGCATATATGTGGAAATTTCTGAATTGATAATTGTATACTTGATGGTACTTCATTATTGGATTACAATTGTTGAGTGGGTAATAGAATATGATTACTTGTATGATGGAATTTGGTTGGTTGATTCTAAACATGTTAACCTTGATATATGGATATGAAATCATGTGTAAAGAAGAGTGATAAATTGCGAAATGTATGCTTGTTCATGTTTTGCATTTCCCATTATTATATTTTCTATAATAATTTGAATTCTCACCCTTTTGTTTGAATGTCGCCCCTTGTTGGTAACGTGCAGGTTCAAACGAGTACTAGCTTGTTTGAGGATTAGCCGAAGAGCTTTCGAGTTTGTTGTTTGATTAGGTAGCGAGTCATATGCTCTGATCATGTAACACTTGGGGGGTTTTCTTTAGACTTATGTTTATATTTGGAGATTGCTATTTTCTATGTTTTGTTTGATATTTTGGATATGTTGTTTAAAGGCTATGTAGTCTAGATGGTGAATTTCAAATAACATGTTTGGAGATGTTAATTGAACTTGGTAGATGAATATAGTATGAGATATATTCATTAAAACTTTTGATAGCAATCCTATTGTTTTCCACAAGCGTTTATGCATAATGTATGAAAGCATGAGATTTTAAATTAGTGTTACAATATGATTAATGCATATTATGAATGTTGTATGTTGGTTTTGGATTTTCATTGCGGTAGAAATTAATATGTGACGTCCTTTTTCTTTATGCATGATTACTCTGTGAATGTTATGTTATAATTTGGGGTTAGAAAAGGAGCGTTACACATAAGGTAACCCATGTGTTGTTTATATGAAGCAACCACATGATGTTTTATCACAACCAATAAATTTTATCCTTTCCAGCTCTTTTCCATTGTGTTGTATACATGATGTTGTTTCACATATTCTTTCCAAATTTGACATACTCCTTACACTTTATACTAACTTTTTTGAAATATGGAACAAACACAACAAATGAGTTGAGTTTGGAAACACAACTTCTTTAGGAATTTATCAATGCCAGTTCACGGTCAGTAACCAAAACATTTGGAAGCAACTTCTCATAAGCGAACAACTCTTAGTGTCCACGTGAAGTTTTCTTCCGTTTCATGCTCCAGATATGCAAAACCAACAAAAAATGTTAACATTGTGGATGTAACACTAACAATATCAAGTAGTGGTAACCGGTACCTATTTGTTTTGTACGTACATTAAATCATCATCAACCCCTAAAAACTTCCAAAACAAATAAATTCAAATATAATCATTTGGCATAAGAAGTACCTGTTTGTTCTGTATGTGCAATCAAAAATCAATACAAGATGAAACATGTTCAACAACTTCACAAAATCAAGGTGCGTCTAAAAAATATCAGCAATAACATTGGAAGAGTCCCTATTTCTTGTCCAGTACATGCATTTATCTTCATGAATAATACTTAGAAGATGTTGCATTTTAGTTAATGGATCTCTCTTGCTCATATTGTATGTAGACCTAGCCTTGTAGACCTGGGTAACGCTCGTTAGGTTTACTTGATCTCTATCTCTCAAAGTAATAACTACGTATCTAGGAGCTATATTATATTTGGTCATGTCATTCACAGATTTCTACTCATGATTTTTTAAACGACCTAAAACGTCATTCCCATTTAACTCTTTAGCTAGCATATGATTGTGAAACCCACACTTGACTGTAACCTTCTAACCGCTTCCACTTGGCACAGATTTCATAATAAATGGACATTTCACTTTCATAGTATAATTCCCTGCAACCACAATATTCTTCTTGTAATTTCCTCCTCTCTCACAACCCATAATCAAATTATCTTTCCTCCCTCTAATCCCATTTGCGGTATCAAAAGTAATAATAACAACAAAAATACCATGTTGTTTACCAACGGACTGCGCCCATGCCAAAATGTCAGCCCGAGAGAGGAATATCTGACATTTATAAAATAAATTATCAATATATGAGATATCATAAATTAGGACCACACAATTAGGCAAAAAGTAAATATTTATGTAAAACATATTGCGTCAGTGATGAAAAATTGAGTAAAATCCACATGGGAACCATTAGAATCAGGACCGGACAATTGAAGCATATTGAACTACCTGATTTTTAGGCCTATGCAAAAAATCTGGTATACCAGACTTTCCCAAAAATCTGGTACAAAACAACATTTTCCTGATTTTTCGAAAAATCTGGTAATAACAACGTTAAATACTTTGTAGATCCTGGACTTTTCTAAAAAGCCAATGAAACTGCAAAAAATTCCAGATGTTTTAAAAAAACTTGGTAAAACTTTAAGGGATTTTTGGATTTTTCAATAAAAGTCGGTAAAACTGCATAATTTTCTGAGTATTTGCCAACAATTCGGTAAAACTGCATAATTATTTCGACTATTTGTCAAAAATTCGGTAAAACCTCATATTTGATTTTTAAATGTCTGTTAAAAAGGCATAAAAAGCCAACTTTGCAGAGTTTTTTGTATCAAATTTTTTAAAACAACTGCCAGATTTTTTGTTTCTTTTGAGTTTTTATAGAGAATTTTTTTACGGTGTGTGAAAATTTACAAGGTAAATAATATGAAGGGTAATTTTGCCATTATGAAAAAATGCGGGGGTGCCAGGTTCCATTTGGGGGGTGGCAGGAAGATTTCTCCAATTATCGCATGAAATTGCTAAATAATCAATTAAGAAGCTTTTCAATCGATTATGCTTTTGCTCTTACAAATACTTCCTAACTTGCTAGGTCATAATCATTAGACCTGTAGTCTTATTTATTATGATGCAGATCCAGACAAAAATGTTTCCTTTCATGGCAAAGTTTTTAATATTTAAAAAGGACTTGTGTTCACCTCAAAACACACAAGAAATATGAATGTTCCTCCTTTTCTTACTCTCACTCCCTTCTTTGAAATTTCATATCCAATTAGAATTATTTTAGTATTGAGAGAGTGAAACACTTAGTAAGAGTTTGTAATTGCTAATTAGTTTTGTGTGAGATGTATTGTAATTCAAGAAAGTGATATTCTCTAGTAAACTTTGATATTATTATAAAGACTACAAGTTGAACCTGAGATACAAGTTTGATGTAAGATTGTTGTAGGTTGATCTTATGATGAAATTCTTGTTGTTAGTGGAACTCTAAAGGAGAAACTCTCGGGGACTACAGAAAGCCGCTTAGTTTATGGTCAAACTAGTATAATTTATGGTGTGTTCTTTTCTCTCTTTTATCTATTTTCATTTGTGCTATTTATTCTTCCACTCTTAATCTATGCTTAATCCCCTTTCTTAAGACCAATCAAGTAAAATCATCCCTTTTTCTTTGAAGTTTTAAAAAATTATCACAATTTATCCCCCCTTGTGTTTGAAGTCACTTGGTCAACAAGTGGCATCAAAGCTTAAATTCTGTTTAAAGACTAATCATCTCAGGAGGTGGAATGAATTCAAACAGATCTTTTAAAAGATGTCTTTCAATGAAAAAAATCTATCATTAAATGGTGAAAGGTATATTCTATCGAAAGCTATAAAAAAATTTTCTTAAATTTTTTGACTTCAATGTGATGGATGTAGGTGCAAGCATACACTCATCAATAGTTTTTGATTTATGGCAAACATCTTCATTAAACAAATATCAAGCAACAAGTAAATGATATAAGGAAAAGCAAGCTTTTGGCACTTTTGGACATCTTAGGTCGACTCAACACAAGCCTAGGTCGACCTAAACTACTACAGCTACCTCGTGGAGAAATTTGGACCATTTAGGTCGACCCACCATGAGCATAGGTCGACGTAAACTAAAGGAAGCAAAAAGGTTTCAACTCTGCTTCATTTAGGTCGACTCAACCAACTGCCTAGGTCGATATAAAACTAATGAAAATCAAAGAAACAAAGTCAACTAATTTAGGTCGACCCAGAGTCCCATCAGGTCGACGTAACTGAAGACAATTAGCAAACTGTTGAGTCTGTTCCATTTAGGTCGACCCAAGCATCGAGCAGGTCGACCTATCGTGCCAAAATTTACAAAATTCTGTGTCGCAAATATCGTGTTCTTTATCGCCTTTATCTTTTGATTACGCTGTGCTTATTTCTGGTTATAATCGCAAATTGATTAATGAATCAAAGTGTTAAACTTGTGTGATAAAATTCTGCAAACACATCCCAAGTCACCACACATTGATTCATAACTCAATTTGGTAATTATACACCACGTGTTTGATATATTGCTTACTTTCATCAATCAAAGTCATTGGAAACAAGCTTATCCAAGTTAAACACTTAAACGACTTATCGTAGCATAACTTGTTGATTCTCTGATAGTATTTCCATCTTCACATCATAATCAGTTTGTGGTTTTAAAACATTTTTTATCCTTCCCGTAGCGGTTCAGAATAGACGCAAGTCGATTCCTAAACGCTTTCGCCAGATTTTTTAAGAAAATCGAAATAAATTCTGAAGTATCTATTCACCCCCCTCTAGATACGTAAGTCAAGCGTCTAACAATGGATTAAATTAAAAATGGTCCATTTATTCCATCTCATTTCACTAATAACGAAGTGTTGAATAAACTTAGAAATCTCTGAACCATAGAAGAAAACGAAAAAAAGTGAAAAATAGTTTGAAAGTCAAGTACTTTATAACGAGTGCATGAAGTATTAAAGAGTACAATTACGTATTGAAATGTAGCACTTTAAAGGAAATGTGGGACACCCTTAAAATGATCTATGAAGGTATCAGTGAGATAAAAAGGAAGAGAATGAACTTGTTAGATCAAGATTTTGAGATACCTAAAAGTTCTGAAGGAAAACTTAAAAAAATGGTTCTCTCATAAGATAAACTATCTCAAAACTCTTGGTATTCATTTCAAAAATTGTTTATCTAACAAAATTATTGGATTTGTAAACTGTTGTTAGAAATATAAAGGAACCACCATTTTAAATTACGAGGACTTGCATTCTGGAAACATGTTATATTTGATAAACTATAGGAAATCGTGCATAAATTAAAAGATCTCAAAAAACTTAAATAAGAAAAAAATAATTTTTGCTAGAAGGAAATATTCTTTTCTGAACAAGTTAAGAAAAAAAAGCATGTACAAAAATAAACAACGACTCAGACTCATCTGATGAATCTAATCAAGACGGCAGCATCATTGAGTGATCCAATAAATTTGAGCAAGAAGATAAAGCTAACTTATGTCTTTTAACAAAATGAGGTAAGTAAAGCTGAATTTGAATTTACCTTTCATGAATTATCTTCTATATGTAAGAATCTAAATAAAGAAACTAGTAGATTGAAAGATATCATCTCCATGTCTAAAAATCATACTACATCTCATGAAAATGAAAATAAAAATTAATTGAGGAAATGCATCAACATAGAAAAATGTGTTTAATTGTTAATTATGTTTCCAGTTCAAAAATATTGATATAAAATGTGTAGTTTGTGAGGAATTGAAAAACCTTGAAACTAACTTTTAGAAAACACATTTCTCAACTGTAATTTGGATCTGAATTCATCTTCATCCTCTAGCAAGATATCATGTATGGTTTGCTTCTCACCTCTAAATGAGTGTGAGATCTATTGTAGATGAGGTCCATTCGATGTTAATATTTGTGAAATTACGAGTTACAGATCATGAATCGAATACTTTTCCACTAAATACTTTGATAGAAACAAGTGAAGTTTTCTACGAATGAAGTTGGGAGTTTCTGATCCTTCAAATAGACCAATAGCTCGGACAAGGGACCGATGGAGTAGAGTAAAGACTGCTACAAAACAGAGTCTTGGAGTAGATTTTGGATCTGACTAAGTGGACTATTAAGACTAAGTAAAGGTCTTGTTGAATTCAACTTCGTGAGTTATATACATCAAAAGAAGGAAATATTTATATTTTAGGTATTTAATTGTGTTTTAATTTTAATTGTATTAAATATACATTGTAAAAAATTTCAAAATAGTGGAAAACTACAAATTTCCAACAGTTTTCCATTAGAGACTGGATTAGGCGCAATGCAAGGACGAACATGTTCAACTAGTATAAACCCTAATGCACTCTTCTCAACCTCTCTCTTTATTTTTCTGTATAGTATTTCATTATTAGGTTTTATTACTTTTGTAGAATCGCATGTTGCTAGATTTTATTTGTTTATAATAATTTATATGTAAGTCTAGGTCCATAATTGATTAAGTCGTCCGATTCTTCTTTTTCTGATTATAATTGTTTGTAATTTGTTTTTTTTCAATAGGCAATTCTTGTATTAAGAAAGAGAGTACTAGGGGTACTCCAACCCTTACAAGAAAACGATTAAAACAAAGCAAGAGAATATAGAATCAAGAACACAATGAGGGATTCTGAAACCACTCATAGAAGTTACAAGAAATTCTTTCCTTAGAATCTATAGTAAGCCACCACCACGAACTTCTTAAAATCGATTGAAATACTTCCTCTACATCCAACTCAGCATCATTAAAGATAATGTCATTCCTATGCTTCCAAATACACCAACATGTTGTTAACCATACAGCTCCTCTCCTCTTACTTCCCATTGTTCCTTTCAATAATTCCACACATTTTATCAAGTGTCCAACACAGTCCTCATCATTAGGCATTTGTATATCCAACCATGTTGCAACTTTGTTCCACAGCCAAGCCATCTTAGTACAATGCAGTGTCACATGGTTTATTTCTTCAATTTGCATTTTACAGAAAGCACATAACACTTCATTAGGTTGTAGTAAAATGTGTCGTTTGAGTAGTTGCATGCGTGATGGTAATCTGTCCCGGAGCATTCTCCACCCAAAAATCTTCAGTTTGGAGGGAACATACGCCTCCCAAATGATGCTCAGTCCCTCCCTCAAGCCGTCTCCCACTACTTCCGTTCCAATAGTCAAGGACAGATTATCGTAGCATGATCGAACCGTGAAACACTTGGATTTATCATACGGCCAAACAAATGAGTCTGTTATATTGGACACAGGACTGATACCAATCAACAACAGTTGCAACTCGACGAGTTCCTCATATGCCTCCCTTCCCAGCACTTCTTCACCTAAGATAAGTTTCCAGCACCACATGCCGTCGTTCCAACAACCCATCCTGTTAACCTCCAGTTTCCAGCACCACATGCCGTCGTTCCAACAACCCATCCTGTTAACCTCCAGTTTCCAGCACCACATGCCGTCGTTCCAACAACCCATCCTGTTAACCTCCAGCTCTGTTTGTAACTTGTAATATTAGATTGGTTGATTGATTATTAAGGTTCAATTTAGACACCTCATGTAAATTTAATTTGGATCAGTTGATTCATTGGTTTTATTTCACCGTCCCTCTTTTTACATAAATCGCTTTCCTTCCCCGACTTATTATGGTCAGTTTGAAAATTGGCCTTTGTCTCTGACGTCTAGGGGGTCATGCCCAACCAAAGGACTATTCCTCTTCCCTTACCCCAGTTGAAAACCTGGTTTGAGGCCGACGTAGTTAGGGCTTCATCTCCCATGCTCTGGAGTGGCTAGATATTAAGATGGGGTGTGCTCGATGATAATGACATCCCAACATTTGCTTTAAATTTAATTGGAAATAATACTCATACAATTTGATGGAATGTGTTTCCTTATTCTACTTATTTCCATTACAATTTTAAAGTCCAGTAAACTCAACATTTATTTGAACGAAAAACAACTTAAATGAAATAACGCTTTGATTTGGTGGCATTCTAGGTACTTAAGATGAGTGTAAGCTCCTTTGCATGTACTGTTCCATATTCAATACGGTCCCTCCCATATTCAATACTGTTCCATATGTACTGTTCCATAAGGGACGTATACAATGTTAAGGTGCTTGTTGTGGAGTTGCTCTTTGCTGGATTTTTTGATCAATTTCCAGTCCATGTACACTTCTAGTATCTTGGCGATTTCTTCTTCAAAAATATTATTCATCGTTCTTTGATACGGAGAGCTGACATTCTTTAAGCCAAATGACATGATGTTTTATTCGTAATTAATGTGCTCGGTCATGAAATCACTCATGTCTCTATCGGCCTCATGTATAAGAATTTGATTGTATCCATAATAGACATCCATAAATGACATCAATTTGTACCTAGCTGAATTAGCCCACCAATTTATTAATGTTGGGGAGAGGTACGAATCTTTGGGTCAAACTTGACTAAGCTCTATATATGTAATCAACTCACATACTCCATTTGCATGGCCTTTTTTAACTAAGACAATGTTAGATCGCTATTAAATGTATTTTTAGAAATGAAATTGGATTAATACATGTTATGGCATGTGAGAAAACTTATATATGATAGGTAGTTATGATCGTTCCCGCTTAGTCAATCATGAGGTGTGGGAGACCGCTTGATTATATATGTCGGGTGGTGATAAGCTAGTAGCTCGAATCTGGTGTGCGACCTTCTGGTGAAGGTCCACCTATTCATTGTTCTTCTGTAAGAATATTCTGGATTAAGACTTTAGTGTTTTAATGTTGGATCGATTTTACTGGACTATATAGTCAGCCATGTTTTTCTGATTAATCAAACATGTCATATTTTATTAATATCTACCAATAACAGTAATATCAATATGGGTCCTATTCTATAACAAGGGTATGTCTAGTTTCACTTTATTTTAAATAGCCTATTTTTACCAATATAAATTAAATTATACTTCTGCTTTCTTTGGTTTGGCGGCAGAAATTGAAGAAGCATTGTCAAAAGTCAGGGCAGTATAGAAGCTACACTTTATAATTTCTGGTTTTCGTGGTAAACTTCTCTCTAAACATGCGATGGCGGTGAAAAGAAGCCAATCCAAACATACGCTTCGTAAATAATTTGCGCATTATGAATATATCATTAACAAAGTGCTTACAATTTATTTTCCAAATATTAACAACCAAATCCCAATCTCAATAATATACACAACCCCTTACATAACAAGTAGTACATTGATGATATTAAATCAACAACTTGACAAAATAATACAGCACTCCAAATCCAATATACAAAAAAATAATACAGAAAAGGTAATAAAATGTCCCAAAAACAAAGAAAATCCCACCAAATGAAGCAAACAAGAAACATCACAGAAAAAAAACAAACATTCATTTCAGTAAAACACAAAAACAAACACACTCAAGAATGTAGCCATCAGCAACCAATGACCCTTCCCAGCAATCAAAGAACTAGCAGAAGAAAAATCTCCAGAAGTAGTGTTAGTGCTAATAATAAGAACCATCCAATCATGATCAGAACCAACTCCTGCAATTGTATACTTTGAATCATTCAAATACTTTGTAAAATGACTTTTCTTAGTATAGTTAGAAAACGCATCATCCTTGTCCAATTTCGGCACATAAACAGGCATGATCACACCATCTTGTGTTGTGTTGATGTTGATTTTGCATTTATGAACACTCTTTTCGAAGTTAGGAATTTTATCGTTTTTACCGGGTATAGGATAATAGTTAAGAAATTCTTCGCAGTTTTTATCTTCTAAACCGTCGGCAATTTTATCAGCTAAACAAAATGCTTTGTGACTTCTCGTGAGAACAGGAAGGTTCTGAATTTTTCTGTAAACGTTGATGTCATGAAGCAGATTTTTCTCCTTACCTGCATGAAAAAATCATAGAAAGCAAAGCACTCGCATATTAGACTTATATATTTAGAATGTTAAATCACGTATGTCAGTGTCATGTCAGTATCAGACACTCTGCATGTTAGACATTGGACATAGTTTTCATCAAAAATGTCGGTGTTAGGATATATTACCCGATATTCTACCTCCGTACGCTGGGAGCAGGTTGTGGGAAAAGACAAGTAGAAGAAGGTAGAGACCAAGGTTGATGGTGGACATGGTTAAATTAATAGAATGCAATAGTGGAGAATACCCTTAATAGAGGCCTAAATGAAACTACAATATGATATATGATTGTGAAAGAGCTGCATCATCATGCATTATATATATGAGCCTATGTGCAAAGAGAAAACATTGATGTGAGGAATGGATAAAGAATAAAACGAAGACGTAACAAAAACTATACTGCATTTTTGTGGTTATTAGACGAGAATAATCCACTTTAACAAATGGTGGGGGTTCTTCACTATGCTTTCTCATTAGAGGGAGATACTTTCTTCACTTTATGGGTACTTTGCTTGTAACTAGAGTCTAGAGGGGCCTCTGTGCTGTTGTTATTCTTCTTGTTCATAAGAAATCTAGTGCCAACCACATAAGGCTCTTGCATAGAGATTAAAGTTAGCTTAATTTTGCATAAATAGACAGTACTTATTTTTAAAAAGTTAAAGTTTGAGTCGGTAATTTTTTTTTTGATTTATTATATTGGAAAAAATTAGTTTGCTTTTTATCCTTGTTGTATTGGTTTAATTTTATAAAATTAATTTATATTGAAATTAATATTTATAATATACAAAAATATTTAGTTCTAGTCCTTATGTCATTAATATTAAAAAAATTAAAATAAAATATTCTATATATTCAATCATCAATTCTAATATAAATTAATTTCATAAGATATATAAAAAAGTAACAAGCAAATAAAATAAAAAATATGTTTGTAAGGATAAAAAGATTTTAAAGTTTCACCAGAAGAGTTATATTAACTCACTCAATAAGATCACATCAAATAATTTTTTTTTTCAAAATCAATCGATTGATTGAAATTTATATATATATATATATATATATATATATATATATATATATATATATATATATGGGACGACTCAAGTGAGAACATTTGGTTATTATGAGAAATGAGAACAATGAATCACGACCATTAAATTTGATTTTAATGCACTTGATTGGTTTCTCTTTCTATGATCATTAATATTTATTTTAAATTAACATAATAATATAAACCAATCCATTGTTCTCATTTCTCATAATAACCAAGTGTTCTCACTTGAGTCGTCCCCTATATATATATATATATATATATATATATATATATATATATATATATATATATATATATATATATATATATATATATATATATAAATTTTTTTATGTTATTGTATAATCATTTCATATTCCATTAAGGTGTGTTAAAATTAACGTCAAGAGGGTACTTATTGTTAGATCGTTAGATCAGTTTATAACCTTATAATTTTTGTCGATATAAAAATCAAGAGCATAACTCTAAACTAATTTCTATAAGTTAAATATACCATTGAAGTGCATCCCTTAAATCCACACCAAAAATTCAATCAAAGAATAAAAGCGGAAGCGTACATGAGTTTGCCATTAAAATCGTTGAAGATTTGCAGGTATGTCACTGCAAGAAAATCTCTAAATTGCCAAAGAATTTAGTCAGGGGTAAAACTCCAAACAAAAAAAAAACTTTGTTTGGGGTAAAGCCCTTTGCAACATACAATTTAAAAAAAAAAAAGACAAAATTTATATAGAGAGAGGCTACCCCTCGCAAATAGAGAAGATAAATTTTTTTAATTTTGAAAAAATTCATTGCGAGGGGTATCCCCTAGCAAAGAAAAGTGACGCCAAAATGTCATTTCTGTTAGAACAAGATTTGTTCTGATCAATTATCTTAGTTTTGATGATAACAATAATATGAATTTTGCTTAAGATAATATGGTACTCTAATCCAATGCAATTTCCCTTTCAGGAAATATATAAAGAGTACGCATAATTCAGCGCTCAGAAGCTTTGTCTCAAATGGTTCAGCATGCAACATCAGAACATGGTCTGGCAAGACATCAGAAGATGGTCGAAGCAGAATCAGAACATGGGTCTATGGAAGCATCAGAAGAACAAGAGAACAGAAGCACTGAAGTTCTGATGGTATCACGCTCAGAAGCACTTCAAGGTCAGAAGATCAGAAGATGCTATGCACCAAGCTGTTTGACTCTGATGATATTCAAACGTTGTATTCACAAACATCAGATCAGAAGAAAGTACAAGTGGCAAGCTACGCTGACTGACAAAAGGAACGTTAAAAGCTACTAAAGGCTACGTCAGTAGACACAGCGTGAACAAGGCTCGAGGTAGTTGACAAAAGCGTATAACATTAAATGCGATGCTGTACGGAACACGCAAAGCATTAAATGCATTCAACGGTCATCTTCTCCAACGCCTATAAATATGAAGTTCTGATGAGAAGCAAGGTTAACGATTCTGAACCAAAACAACTCATATCAACTTGCTGAAACTCTGTTCAAATCAAATCTCAGAATCTTCATCTTCATTAAAGCTCACTACATTGCTGTTGTAATATATTAGTGAGATCAAGCTTAAACGTTAAGAGAAATATCACAGTTGTGATTATCGCTTTTAAGAAGCATTTGTAAACTCTTAGAATTGATTACATTAAGTTGTAAGGAACTAGAGTGATCGTGTTGATCAGAATACTCTAGGAAAGTCTTAGGAGTGAACTAAGCAGTTGTAACTAGAGTGATCGTGTTGATCAGTAGACTCTAGAAAAAGTCTTAGAGGGTATCTAAGCAGTTGTTCCTGGAGTGATCAGTGTGTGATCAGAAGACTCTGGAAGACTTAGTTGCTGACTAAGTGGAAAACCATTGTAATCCGTGCGATTAGTGGATTAAATCCTCAGTTGAGGTAAATCATCTCTGCGGGGGTGGACTGGAGTAGTTTAGTTAACAACGAACCAGGATAAAAATAACTGTGCATTTATTTTTATCTGTCAAGTTTTTAAAGCTACACTTATTCAAACCCCCCCCCCTTTCTAAGTGTTTTTCTATCCTTCAATTGGTATCAGAGCGCCGGTTCTAAGGTGCAAGCACTTAACCGTGTTTAGAAAAGATTCAGGAAGAGAAAAACGCTTCGGTAAAAGATGGTTGATGAAAGTGAAAAGTCTACACCTACACCTGCATCTACATCTGGCTCTGCTGAGCAATACAACGGTAACAATGGTTATACTAGACCGCCGGTATTTGATGGTGAAAACTTTGAATACTGGAAAGATAAACTGGAAAGTTACTTTCTTGGTCTAGATGGTGATCTATGGGATCTTCTAATGGATGGTTACAAACATCCAGTAAATGCCAGTGGCGTAAAGCTGTCAAGGCAAGAAATGAATGATGATCAAAAGAAGCTTTTCAGGAATCATCATAAATGTAGAACTGTTTTGCTGAATGCTATCTCTCATGCTGAGTATGAGAAGATATCTAACAGGGAAACGGCCTATGACATATATGAATCCTTGAAAATGACTCATGAAGGAAATGCTCAAGTCAAGGAGACTAAAGCTCTAGCTTTAATCCAGAAGTATGAAGCCTTCAAGATGGAGGATGATGAAGACATTGAAAAGATGTTTTCAAGATTTCAAACTCTTACTGCTGGATTGAGAGTTCTTGACAAGGGATACACCAAGGCTGATCACGTAAAGAAGATCATCAGAAGCTTACCCAGAAGATGGGGTCCTATGGTGACTGCATTCAAGATTGCAAAGAATCTGAATGAAGTTTCTCTGGAAGAGCTTATCAGCGCCTTGAGAAGTCATGAAATAGAGCTGGACGCAAATGAGCCTCAAAAGAAAGGTAAGTCTATTGCATTAAAATCAAATATCAAGAAATGCACTAACGCTTTTCAGGCCAGAGAAGAAGATCCTGAAGAATCAGAATCTGAAGAAGAAGATGAACTGTCCCTGATCTCCAGAAGGCTAAATCAACTCTGGAAGACCAAGCAAAGGAAGTTCAGAGGCTTCAGAAGTTCAAGGAAATTTGAACGTGGAGAATCTTCTGATGAAAGAAGATTTGACAAGAAGAAGGTCATGTGCTATGAATGCAATGAGCCTGGACACTACAAGAATGAATGTCCAAATCTTCAGAAGGAAAATCCCAAGAAGAAGTTTCATAAGAAGAAAAGTCTTATGGCAACCTGGGATGAGTCAGAAGATGATTCAGAAGATGAGCAGGCCAACTGTGCGCTGATGGCGACAGAAGATGACGGATCAGAATCTACATCAGAATCAGATTCTGAAGAGGTATTTTCTGAACTTACTAGAGATGAGTTAGTTTCCGGTCTAACTGAACTTCTGGAACTCAAGTCTCAGATTAGTCTCAAATACAAAAAGCTGAAAAAGCAATTTGAATTTGAAACAAAGAAGCTTGAGTTGGAGAATTCTGAATTAAAAGAAAAACTTTTAAAATTATCCAATAATGTTGGATCTCCTTCTGATTCAGAAAAATCCACTCCTAGTCTAAACCATATTCTGAAAGAATATGATTTAAGTTTCAGGAAGTTCTTATCTAGAAGTATTGGCAGAAGTCAGCTAGCTTCTATGATATATGCTGTGTCTGGAAACAAAAGAGTTGGCATTGGTTTTGAGGGTGAAACCCCATACAAACTTGAACCTGTTGATGAAATGAAAATCACATACAAGCCGTTGTATGATCAGTTCAAGTATGGCCACTCTCATGATATTAGGCACACTTCACATGCTCAAAGTTTTCACATAACACACACCAAAAAGCATGTGACACAACCTAGGAAATATCATGAAACTCACATTAAAAATTATCATGCTGTTCCTCCTATTGCTTATAATGTTAAACCCAAGTTCAATCAGAACTTGAGAAAATCTAACAAGAAAGGACCCAAGAAAATGTGGGTACCTAAGGATAAGATTATTCCTATTGCAGATATCCTTGACTGCAAAAAGGACAAAGCACAACATGTCATGGTACCTGGACTCTGGATGCTCGCGACACATGACAGGAAGAAGGTCTATGTTCCAAGACCTGGTGCTTAAGTCAGGAGGAGAAGTCAAGTTCGGAGGAGATCAGAAGGGCAAGATAATTGGCTCTGGAACTATAAAGTCTGGTAACTCTCCTTCCATCTCTAATGTACTTCTTGTAGAAGGATTAACACATAACCTCTTATCTATCAGTCAATTGAGTGACAATGGTTATGATATAATCTTTAATCAAGAGTCTTGCAAGGCTGTAAATCAGAAGGATGGCTCAATCCTATTTACAGGCAAGAGGAAGAACAACATTTATAAGACAGATCTGCAAGATCTTATGAGTCAGAAGGTGACTTGTCTTATGTCTGTTTCTGAAGAGCAGTGGGTCTGGCACAGAAGATTAGGTCATGCTAGTTTGAGAAAGATTTCTCAGATTAACAAACTGAATCTGGTCAGAGGACTCCCTAATCTGAAATTCAAATCAGATGCTCTTTGTGAAGCATGTCAGAAGGGCAAGTTCTCCAAACCTGCATTCAAGTCCAAGAATGTTGTTTCTACCTCAAGGCCATTAGAACTCTTGCACATTGATCTGTTTGGCCCCGTCAAAACAGCATCTGTCAGAGGGAAGAAATATGGATTAGTCATCGTAGATGATTATAGCCGCTGGACATGGGTAAAATTCTTGAAACACAAGGATGAGACTCATTCAGTGTTCTTTGATTTCTGCATTCAGATTCAATCTGAAAAAGAGTGTAAAATCATAAAGGTCAGAAGTGATCATGGTGGTGAATTTGAGAACAGATCCTTTGAAGAATTCTTCAAAGAAAATGGTATTGCCCATGATTTCTCTTGTCCTAGAACTCCACAGCAAAATGGAGTTGTAGAACGAAAGAATAGGACTCTTCAAGAAATAGCCAGAACCATGATCAATGAAACCAATATGGCTAAGCATTTCTGGGCAGAAGCAATAAACACTGCATGCTATATTCAGAATAGAATCTCTATCAGACCTATTCTAAATAAGACTCCCTATGAATTGTGGAAGAATAGAAAGCCCAACATTTCATATTTCCATCCTTTTGGATGTGTATGCTTTATTCTGAACACTAAAGATCATCTTGGTAAGTTTGATTCCAAAGCACAAAAATGTTTCCTTCTTGGATATTCTGAACGCTCAAAAGGCTACAGAGTATACAATACTGAAACATTGGTTGTAGAAGAATCAATCAATATCAGGTTTGATGATAAGCTTGGTTCTGAAAAAACCAAAGCAGTTTGATAATTTTGCAGATTGTGATATTGACATATCAGAAGTTGTTGAGGCAAGAAGCAACGCATCAGAAGCAGAGCTTCTCAGAAGCAAAGAATCTGAAGATCAAGTATCAGCTTCTCTGGAGGATCTAAGCATATCTGAAGAACCATCTGTCAGAAGATCATCCAGACTCATCTCTGGTCATTCAGAAGATGTCATTCTTGGAAAGAAGGATGATCCAATCAGAACAAGAGCATTCCTTAAGAACAATGCAGACTGTCAATTAGGTCTTGTATCTTTGATCGAGCCAACTTCTGTTGATCATGCTCTAGAAGATCCAGACTGGATAATTGCTATGCAAGAAGAACTAAATCAGTTTACAAGGAATGATGTTTGGGATCTTGTTCCTAGACCAGATGGATTCAATATAATTGGTACAAAATGGGTCTTCAGAAACAAGCTCAGTGAGAAAGGTGAAGTGGTAAGGAACAAAGCCAGACTGGTGGCTCAGGGTTATAGTCAGCAAGAAGGTATTGACTATACAGAAACCTTTGCACCAGTGGCCAGGTTAGAATCTATTCGTCTATTAATCTCATTTGCCACTCAACATAACATCACTCTCTATCAAATGGATGTTAAGAGTGCCTTCTTAAATGGTTATATAGATGAAGAAGTTTATGTCCATCAACCTCCTGGTTTTGAAGACTCTATGTCTCCTAATCATGTTTTTAAACTTAAGAAATCATTGTATGGATTGAAACAGGCTCCCAGAGCTTGGTATGAACGCTTAAGTTCTTTCCTTCTGGATAATGGTTTCACTAGAGGAAAAGTGGACACTACTCTCTTTTGTAAAACCTTTAAAAGGGATATTTTAATTTGTCAAATATATGTAGATGATATTATTTTTGGAACATCTAATGCTACACTTGGAAAGGAGTTTGCTGAGTCTATGCAGGCTGAGTTTGAAATGAGCATGATGGGAGAACTCAAGTATTTCCTTGGAATACAAATAAATCAAACATCAGAAGGAACGTATGTTCACCAAACCAAGTATGTGAAGGAACTTCTGAAGAAGTTTAATCTTCTAGACTGCAAAGAAGCCAAAACTCCTATGCATCCAACATGCATCCTAGGTAAGGATGAGGTAAGTAAGAAGGTAGATCAGAAGTTATACAGAGGTATGATTGGATCTCTTCTATATCTGACTGCTTCTAGACCTGACATTCTGTTCAGTGTTTGTTTGTGTGCTAGATTCCAATCAGATCCTAGAGAATCTCATTTAACTGCTGTTAAGAGAATTCTAAGGTATCTGAAAGGTACTACTAATGTTGGCTTAGTTTACAGAAAATCTAAAGAATACAACTTAGTAGGATTCTGCGATGCTGATTATGCTGGAGACAGAATTGAAAGAAAAAGTACTTCAGGAAGTTGCCAATTTCTTGGAAGTCACTTGATCTCCTGGTACAGCAAGAAGCAAGCAACTATTGCTCTATCAACAACAGAAGCAGAATATGTCGCTGCTGCTGGTTGTAGTACACAGATGCTCTGGATGAAGAGTCAGTTAGAAGATTATCAGATATTTGAGAGTAACATTCCTATATTCTGTGATAATACTTCTGCTATATGTTTATCTAAGAATCCTATTCTTCATTCAAAAGCTAAACATATTGAGATTAAACATCATTTCATAAGGGACTATGTTCAGAAGGGTGTTATATCTTTAAACTTTGTTGATACAGACCATCAATGGGCTGATATCTTTACAAAACCCCTGGCTGAAGATAGGTTTAAGTTCATTCTGAAGAACATCAGTATGGATTTATGCCCAGAATGAGAAGATGAGAAGTTCTCATGTATGAGTATCTTCTGAAATGAATGTGGAACATTTCTTTTAATCAGAAGTTCTGATTGAATTCTTTTAGAAATTATGATTCGGTTTTTACTAACGTTTCATTGTCTAAGTTGATTCAGAACCTCTTTTAAAGCAAAACAGCTGTAACGTTTTATCTCGGGATGGTAAACCTGTCGTTACTATTCATGGATAAGCGCGCGTGCAGTTGAAGGGACGCCGACCATAGGTAACTGTGCTAGTCACCTCATTCGTCTTTATTATCTCTCCTCACGTCACGTAACATTAAATGCCTTTCATCATTCGTTTCATTTCATTTTCTTTTAAATACTCTTTAAACTCTTCTCTTTCCCTCTCAACTCTCCCTATCTCTTTGCACTCCTCATCAAGTCTTTTTTTTTCTCTCTCTCTCTTCCGTTTTCGTCTCTTGCTCAAAACTTTCTTTTTAAAAAAATCCTTGCTCAAACCTAGCGTTCACCCTTAGCCTGTTGAAGATCTATGACTCAAAGGCGACAGATCTCTGCATATCTCGGGATGGCTCTCCTAATACCTCTCAAGTCAGACCTCTTCTTTGATGTTGTTATCAACTTTCACCCAAAGACAGAAGACTTTCTTGAGTTATGGGAGGAGGTTAAGAATGATATTCTTAACTTCTATGTTGAGGGAAAGCCCCGTTTGAAACATTAGCTCTCTATCTGTGAACTGTCCCTCTCTTCCTCTTTGGTCACTTGGATCTCTCCTACAGTGGAGGTTCCAGTCTGGAAGACAAGAGTCCACAGGGATTCTTGATGGGTTGACACCGAGCGTGTCCTGCTAGGGTGCTGTTTTTAATTTTTGTAGTCATTTCCTCTTGGGATGACTTTTTATGTATTTGCTAGGAATGTTTCTCATCTTGTTAAACATAGGAACCTTTTGTAATATCTTTTGATTATCAATGAAAAGTTTCTTTGCTTTTACATTCCAGTGTTTCTATTTGTCTTATGCATCTGAATCTTTTGAAATATTCTTTTTGATGTTATGACAAAAAGGGGGAGAAGATAAATGATAAATGATTTGATTAAATCTATCAGTTGCTGGGTAAAGGCTCCCACACATTCACTAACAAGAACTGCAAGTTCTATATGGTTTAAGTGTTTTGCAGGTATAAAGAAGTGAAGAAAATCTTCAAAGCAAACACAAGAAGCAAAACCATGGAAACTGAAGCAAGCTGAGTGCTATCAAGCTTCAGAAATCAGAAGCAAGAAAGAAGAATGAATCAGAAGCACTGATAATAGAATTTGATCTATATTTGTCTATTTGTTCTGACAAAATTCTATTTGCTCTGATACATATAATGTTATGGCTCTAATACATTATTTGCTCTGATACATTATTTCAGCCTATATGGCTCTGATTCATATAATGTGTTCAAACATACATTTTATGTTCTAACTCGTTCATGCTAACTTTTGTCGTTTAGTTTTTGTTCTGTAACATTTCAGGATGTAGAGATGCTCAGATGATGCTCTGGTACATTCAACAATGTTCTGATACAAATCTAGCATGAAGTGATGTTGGTAGAAATTCAAGCTCTGAAGCTATCCGAGGGAAGCAGAAATTCAAAGCTGTGAATGTTCTAAAGATCCAGAAAACTCAAGTTCTGAAGCTGTCCTAAATGGAAGCAGAAATCAGAAGCTGTGAATGTTCAGAAGATCAAAGAAATTCAAGTTCTGAAGCTGTCCTGAATGGAAGCAGAAATCAGAAGCTGTGAATGTTCAGAAGATCAAAGAAATTCAAGTTCTGAAGCTGTCCTAGATGGAAGCAGGAATCAGAAGCTGTGAGTGTTCTAAGGATCTAAGGAAATTCTAGTTCTGAAGCTGTCCTATGGAAGCAGAAGTCAGAAGCTATGAATTCTCTGAAGAACAAAAGCTTATATGATCGTCTCTACCGAAATAATCAGGGAAGTCTTTTATTAAAGTTCTTCGAGTATTTATTTCAGGGGGAGATTATTTATCTCAGGGGGAGATTGTTAATCTCAGGGGGAGACATATTCATATGCTTATGCTATAGCTATGTAATTTGTCTTTTGCCATCTATTCTTTCTGATCGCAAATTCATATCATTTATATATGTTTTTGTCATCATCAAAAAGGGGGAGATTGTTAGAACAAGATTTGTTCTGATCAATTATCTTAGTTTTGATGATAACAATAATATGAATTTTGCTTAAGATAATATGGTACTCTAATCCAATGCAATTTCCCTTTCAGGAAATATATAAAGAGTACGCATAATTCAGCGCTCAGAAGCTTTGTCTCAAATGGTTCAGCATGCAACATCAGAACATGGTCTGGCAAGACATCAGAAGATGGTCGAAGCAGAATCAGAACATGGGTCTATGGAAGCATCAGAAGAACAAGAGAACAGAAGCACTGAAGTTCTGATGGTATCACGCTTAGAAGCACTTCAAGGTCAGAAGATCAGAAGATGCTATGCACCAAGCTGTTTGACTCTGATGATATTCAAACGTTGTATTCACAAACATCAGATCAGAAGAAAGTACAAGTGGCAAGCTACGCTGACTGACAAAAGGAACGTTAAAAGCTACTAAAGGCTACGTCAGTAGACACAGCGTGAACAAGGCTCGAGGTAGTTGACAAAAGCGTATAACATTAAATGCGATGCTGTACGGAACACGCAAAGCATTAAATGCATTCAACGGTCATCTTCTCCAACGCCTATAAATATGAAGTTCTGATGAGAAGCAAGGTTAACGATTCTGAACCAAAACAACTCATATCAACTTGCTGAAACTCTGTTCAAATCAAATCTCAGAATCTTCATCTTCATTAAAGCTCACTACATTGCTGTTGTAATATATTAGTGAGATCAAGCTTAAACGTTAAGAGAAATATCACAGTTGTGATTATCGCTTTTAAGAAGCATTTGTAAACTCTTAGAATTGATTACATTAAGTTGTAAGGAACTAGAGTGATCGTGTTGATCAGAATACTCTAGGAAAGTCTTAGGAGTGAACTAAGCAGTTGTAACTAGAGTGATCGTGTTGATCAGTAGACTCTAGAAAAAGTCTTAGAGGGTATCTAAGCAGTTGTTCCTGGAGTGATCAGTGTGTGATCAGAAGACTCTGGAAGACTTAGTTGCTGACTAAGTGGAAAACCATTGTAATCCGTGCGATTAGTGGATTAAATCCTCAGTTGAGGTAAATCATCTCTGCGGGGGTGGACTGGAGTAGTTTAGTTAACAACGAACCAGGATAAAAATAACTGTGCATTTATTTTTATCTGTCAAGTTTTTAAAGCTACACTTATTCAAACCCCCCCCTTTCTAAGTGTTTTTCTATCCTTCAATTTCGTGGGTCAGAAAAAGTAAAACTTTGCGAGGGGTAACTCCTAGCAAAATGCAAAGTGATATTTGTGAGGGCCGGGGCACCCCATGCTAATTGGACAGAATTAATCACATCATCTGCGTTTGGCAGACTGCACATGCAGTCTCCATTTCCCAAGATTGCATTTTGCGAGGGGCTACCCCACGCGCATTGTGACTGTTGCATTTGTGAGGGGAGCCCCGTCGCCCCGGTTAGCCATATTAAATGTCAAAACCACCGCTCCAACTACCTTTGGTATATTTACTTCCTATCAGTTTCTTTAGGATTTATTGAATCTCTTCTGATGAAGATGAAAAGAGAATCCTGATAAACCGTGTATTTCAATCGCTTTATAAATGTGGACCATAACCCATATGAATAACCTTATGGTTATTTCTTAGTTTTTCAATATTCTATCCCATAATCAAATTAGATATTGACTTATGGTATCTACACAATAACCTTACCTTTCATGGCATTTTTGCTTTTAGCCACAAACTTAACATAAATTAGATCACTATAGTTTTAGCTAATTAAATAATGATCCTAATACATATAATATTATATTTGTGACCTAAAAATTCTAACAATCTCCCATTGGTCACTTATGTAACTTTACACACGTGTTATGCTTTATGAGCTCAAAATTTGCCATTATATTCTTTAAGCATATCCAAATTATCTCGTCCGTTATTCATGCTAGTATACAGAATCAAAGGATTTTCGTTATATCAATCATAACTAAACCCATCAATGATCACTAACAACTGGTCATACTTTACTTTAGTGAGACATTCAATAATCTTATTGTACAAAGTGTAAATAGATGAATATCAAACTTTGTTAATTGGAAAATATCCAAAATCGTAGTATGCATACATAATACCATACATAGAACATAAAACTCATAAATGACTAACTCCTAATAAATTAAAATTTTCTCTAACTGTAAAATATACATGTGAGCAGTGTGCTCATGAAAGACCTTGGGAGGAAGACTTTTTGTAAGAGGCTACCATGGAGTTTGTCTCTAAGTGTTTTGTGGAAATTCGTCTACTTTGTACCCTTTCTTTAGCAGCTAGGAACTTGATGTTAATATGTTTTGACTTGGTTGAGTTCCTATTATTGTTGGAATATAGGGCAACTGATTTATCGTCACAATATAACTTAATTGGTATTTCAATTCCTTCCATAATTTGCACCCCGATGACAAAGTTCCTCAACCAAATCCCATGGTTGGATGCCTCAAAGCATGCTATAAATTTTACCGCCATTGGAGGATGAAGCAATGAGAGTTTGCTTGGCACTGCACCAAGAAAATGCACCACCTGCCAACATGTAGATATAGCCCGAAGTGGATCTTTTTGTATCTTGGTATCCAGCTGGTCTGACCTCTTATATGTGAGCATATAGTCTTTTGTTCTCTTTAAATACCTCACGACCCCTTTAACTGCTTTCCAATGATCCATTCCTAGATTGCTCAAGTATTTGCCTAACATCCCACCTATGAACGCAATATATAGACACGTACACACTTAGGCATACATCGGAATCCCTATAGCTGACGCATAAGGAATCTTTTGTATTTCTTGAATTTCTAAAGTTTTCTTTGGACACTGGCTGGGAATAATTTTTTCTCCCTTAGCAACTGCAGTATCCCCTAGTTTACAATCCCGTATGCCAAACCTTTTAAGTACCTTATCGATATAGCTCCTCTGTGACAATCTTGGAATACCTCGAGATCAATCTCGGTGTATCTGAATTCCTAATACAAAGGAGGCGTCTCCATGATCTTTCATTTTGAGTTTTCTTGATAGAAATTTATTGGTTTCGTGCATCATTTATATATCATTAGTGGCAAGCAGTATGTCATCCACATACAAGATCAATAATATATACTTTCTCCTACTGAATTTGTGATACACACAATCCTCAATAACATTCAGCTTAAAATAAAATGAGAGGATTACTTCATGAAACTCGTGGTACCACTAACGAGACGTCTGCAGACTATACATGGATTTTGTCAATTTGTAAACCATATTCTATGAGTCTCCTGACACAAAGTTTTCTGGTTGCACCATATAGATTGCTTCGCTAATGTTGCCATTGAGAAAAGACATCTCAACATCCATTTGATGGAGTTCTACATCATAATGTGCAACAAGAGCCATGATTGTCCTAAAAGAGTATTTCAATGAAATCGGAGAGAAAGTCTATTTAAAGTCAATCCCTTCCTTTTGAGTATAACCCTTAGCCACAAGACGAGCCTTATACATCTTCGCATTATCCTTAGAATCTCCGGTCTTACAAATCCATTTGCAACCAATGAGTTTCATACTTTCTAGTAACGAGACAAGTTCCCAAACCTTATTTTCTTGCATGGACTTATACTCCTCTCACATTGCTTTAATCCACTTTTTTGAATTGGAATCTTGCATGGCTTGGTGGAAGTTAATTGGATCAACTTCCATCATACCATTATTTTCCTCGTGTTTTTGGAGAAAGACTATGTAATCATTCGGAATAGAATTTCTCCTTTCTCTAGTGGATCTCCAAAAAGGTATTGGTTCTTGTAACACATTTTCTTGAGGATCTTGATTTTGTTCTTCATGAATTACCAAATCATCTTGAGTAGGAGGAAATTCAACAATGTCTTATGGAGGTTCCATACTTGCTTGATCAAAAGTAATTGTATGAATCGTCTCTAGAATTGTTACTGATTCTTCCTCTAAAACAAAGTCTCTAATCTTATTCTCCCCTAAACTCAACATCCTCAAAGAATGTGGATGTTCTCGTCTCAAAAGTTAAGTTTAATTTGAGATCATAAAATTTGTATCCCCTAGATCTTTCAGAATAACCAAAAAAGTATCTTATCACTATTCGGGAGTCCAATTTCTTTTCATTTGGCCTATAAGGCCTTGCCTCATTTGGACATCCCCATACGTGAAAATGACTCTAACTAGGCTTTCACCCAGTCCAAAGCTCATAAAGGTTTTTTTGGCAGCCGCCTTGGTTGGTACTCTATTTAGAATGTAAGTTGTAGTCTTTAATGTCTCTCCCCAGAGTGTCTCTAGCAAGGTAGAATGACAAATTATACTCCTTACCATATCTTTAAGAGTCTAGTTTTATCTTTCAACCACACCATTCATGCTAAGTGACCCTGGCATGGTGTACCGTGGGACGATTGCACATTCCTATAGGTATTTGGCAAAAGGCCTCAGACGTTGTTTTCCTAAACCGTCACATTTTCGGTAATATTCACCTCCACAGTCAAATTTTACTTTCTTAATTCTTTTGTTGAGTTGATTCCCAACTTCATATTTAAATGGTTTAAACACATCCAATGATTGAGACATTTCATGTATAAGAAATATGTATGCATATCTATAATAATCATCTATGAATGATATAAAATATTGTTGACCATTTCAAGGAGGTGTGAGAAATGATCCTCAAATGTCCGTATGAATCAATTCTAAGACATCTGTAGCTATATATGCACCAAATTTCTTTGTTTTGATCTGTTTGCCTTTAACGCACTCAACATAAACATCAAAGTTTGTGAATTCAATGGAATCCAAATTTTCATCTAATATTAGTCGCTCAACTATATTTTTTAGAGATGTGACATAGGCGCTTGTGTTGTAATAATCCTGAATTGTTATCATCAATTTTACACTTAGTATCATGTAATTACATATTCAAGGATTCATTATAGTTACCTATTGTGTCAAGAAAATATAGATTACCATGACCCATAAGTGAACTAATTCCAATAATATATGAATAGAAAGACAACTTGAATACATTATTTCCAAATAAACATAAATAACCTGATGTGTCCAAATAAGAAACTAAAGTTAAATTTTGTCTAAATGAAGGAACCACAAAAGTTTCTTTCAAATCCAAATAAAATCTGATATACAAAAATAATCTAAAATTCCCTATAGCTTCAACTTCCATCGACTTTTCATCTCCCACATAGATGTATCTTTCAGCATCGTTTGGCGTTTGGTAGTTCAGACAACCCTTCATTAAAACACTGATGGTATTAGTTGCTCTAGAGTCTAACTACCAAGTGTTTCTAGGTATTGGTGCTAAATTGACCTCAGAACAAACCAAACAATGACTCATTCAATTGGAGAGATCCTACTTCTCAGAATCTTTCTTCTGTTCAGAAGTACTAGATTTCGTAAGAGAAGGTGGTTGCTCCATCCTTAATTTAAGGTCAAGATCTATGTAGCTAAGAATAATTTCCATGTTTTCATTCCATTTCTTGAAATTTGTCTCATTAAGGACCGAAACCAAATTCATATTAGCAGATATCGAAGCAATTATAGCTGAAAATAGAACAAAAGAAATACTATAAATATACTCACAAAATAAATTGAATATTTAATATGTTCAACTAATGGCATAACCCATCTCAAGATACCTAGTGCACCATCAACATTGAGTCTTTGGACATTAATATTAACTGCTAGTGTTATCCTTGTAGTAATGGTCAAACATTGATAATAAAATATGTCAAATAATAAACCCCTCTTTGGATTGATTTATTATTCACATTTAAGACCTTATAGTTATCACATGTTTACCATCACGGACGTGTATGAAATCTGGCCAAACACCAACTGTCATTTTGGTCAATTGATATTTGCATGGATAAACATACACACAAAAAATGAGTATAAATTAATGTCAAATTATATATAGGGTCGTCTTTAAGGGTGTGCAAGGCGGCCTACAACACAAAACCTCACAATTTTTCATGATTAAAATATGGCAAAAAAGGTCTCCATACACATATTTCACGATTAATTTACGGTTAAATAAGACCCCTTAAAAAATTTACGACATAACTGAAATTAACTTCAGCTTCTTACACAAGACCTCTCAAACATTTTAGACGAATATATATATATATATATATATATATATATATATATATATAATAAGTATATTTATCTCATATAAACAAAGATTGATGTGATAAATAGTTGTTCAACATTTGTTATAATTTTTAGTAAAAAAAATTTTGTAGTTTGATTTTGCAATACTTATCAATCTATTAAAAAAAAAAGGTAAATCAAGGATGAAATTAACGCTAATAAAAGATGGTTGCATTACGTACTGACAACACATGAGAATAGGGGTGGGAATAGGTCAAGTCAACTAACAGGGACCAACGACATAGCCTATATAAGTCAAGGGCAGACCCAACTTTTTTAAGTAGAAAAGCCCAAGGCTTTTTTATAAGCCTATTGAGTTATATAGGTTAGGCCACAGACCATAAAAAAAGTCTTTTAAGTCTATCTAACCTATTTTAATAAATATGAATAATTTTTTTTTATATTGTATTTTGTACTTTATATTAAAATACAAAAGTAAAATTTAGTTATCTTAAAGAACTTGTGAAAATAAGTTGAAAAAACTTTATGAATAATGTCATAAATTATTTTCATAAGTTCTCTGAAACAAATAATCTCACAAAATTTATGCTATTATGTAAGCTCAAATTAGTCAATGTAAACAAACATGTAGTCTCACTATACTTTGGATTCTCTATTATTTTTGAACATTAGTTAAATTGCTTATTTGTATATGTTCAAATGATATGGGCTTTTTAAGCAGGCTAATAGGCTAATCAAGCTTTTGAGAAGACCAAACTCAGGCCGAAAAATAAGCCTATGATAAGCCGCAGATCAGGCTTAGACTTTGAATTTTTTAGTAGGCCAGACTCAGACTTGACAAAGCCTAACTCGGCACAGCTTATTTCCACCCATACTTGTGAATATTAAATCTAAGTCCATCGCTAGATCTAAGTGTTTAACATATGAATATCTTTACTCTAGATTTAAAGAGTATTTTTCAATAACTAGTCAAACCAAATATAAATTTAATTGATCAAACAATAATAGGAACTAAACGCAAGAATAAACACCAATACGAATGTATAATTAAAATATATATAACACCATGGTCAAAAGGAATACATCATAATACAATTAATTACTTATAACCTAAATAGAATAAATTTTAACTATTCATTGTCAGGCTATTTATATAAATGAACCAAATGAGATAAAACGAATTTAATGTATTCAATTTTATCTTCCTTCAATACTCTTTCTCTTTGAATCTCAATACTATTGTATCTCTATATAGTTCTAATGTAACAATGGTGTAAAATAATATGATTTCCATTATGGTTTTCTCGACTCCTAATTATAGAGTTCCATGCTAATCTCTATTCTTTAATAGTAGGATTGCTCGATTAGAGAAATAGAATTCATTTGGTGCTAATAAAGGGGTTTGATCTGTCTTGTATCTGCTAATCAAAGGATTCTTCATTTAGAAGATTTTCCTTGTTTTCCTTGATTTGCTTTTGCTTCAAATTTGCCAATAGAAGACTTGCTTGATTAGTGAATTTTGTGGCATACTTGCTTCATTTGCTTCAAATGCATGCTATATATTTATTTTAGGCGAAATTTCAATTCCTAATACCTAGCATACAAAACTAATGGAATTTAGAATCAATTTCAATTATTTAAGGCAATATGATTACTTCCTTTTCAAGTAAGTGATTAAGTGCTTAGAAACATATGTGCTTTTCAAATTGACTATCCACCTTACCCATTCTCCCCAAATTAAAACTTTGTTTGCCCTTAAAAAAATATCCTCAAATAAACTAATAACATTGTTCACATAATTATCAACACATATTTCAACAATTTTAGTCTAAGCTCTAGAACTTCCTTCTTTGTAACCCTAACCCTTCACCAAATTATGAATTTCAAGCATAGTCCATTTCTCAATATTTTCCCCTAAAACTATGGTTTGAATCCCACCTATGTAGAATACTTTGTTATTGTTGTTGTCCCTTACAAATTCACCTCCACGGTGAAAAACAACATTAAAGAGATTCATTTTATGTAAAAGGAATTTACATCTTAGGTTAGACATGTGTCAACATCCCCATTTTTTAAACCCTGCACATCAATACACAAATAAGGGAAAACAGTAAAAAAAAAACATAAACAATTCATCTTTTATTCATTCATGCATGTGACTAAAGTCTCTGACCTAACATGATAGTAGAGAATCTTGCATAACAATTGATAATCTTGCATTCATTCAACATTACAATCACTAAAGAAAGAGAGTTCCAAAAACCTAACCTCAGACATTGGAAAATGTTGATGTCAACCCTTATACTTCAATAAAAGCTTCGATAGAAGTTCCAATATCGCATTCCTTCTTCATGCTTCGCCTTTCTTCCTTCTGTATGCTTTGTCAAAACTCCCTCAAGAATCGATGGAAGATGAAACGAGCATATGAAATGATAGAATGGGGAAAGTATATTTCGTTAGAAATAATTCAGGGGGTAAAGTATATTTAACCCTTTAAATTATGACATGACAAGTATGAACTATTTAAATAAAGAAAAAATAATAAAAAATCCACCTAGACAAGTAGAGGAAGACCCTCGTATCAAAGCAACCACATAGGTGGTGTTTCCAGTAGAGGAAGAGGTGGTGGACGAAAACCTAACAAAAGTCACATTCAGTGTTTCAATTGTCAGAAGTATGGTCACTACTCTAGTGATTGTCCTGAAAAACAAAAGAATCAAGAAAATGACACATAGTTTGCAAAGCTCAAAGAAGAAGAGATGATGCTGATGGTCACAACAAGAGATGAAGAAATATTCAAGGACCAATTGTACTTGGACATAAGATGCTCATCACACATGTCTGGAAGGAAAGATTGGTTTGTCAACATAAAACCCTCAATGAAGAACATGGTGAAATTTGCAAATGACAATAGTCTAGAAGCTGAAGGTATTGGTGATGTTATGATTATGAGGAAAAATGGAAAGAGGTCAATAATTTCCAATGTATTGTATATACCAGGCATGAAAAGTAATTTGCTCAGCATAGGGAAGTTGGTCAAAAAGGATTACAAAGTGTTGATCAAAGACAAGATGATGAGGGTTGTCGACTCAAGAGGAGGATTAATCTCTAAGGCTCATATGTCTCATAATAGAACCTTTAAGATTTAACTAAATGTGATGGAGCACAAGTACCTTGCAACAACAACTAGCAGGGATGAATGGATATGGCACTAAAAACTTGGCCATCTCAACTTCAAAGACATCGAAAATCTGAAGAGAAGAAATATGGTTTCAGGATTACCAAAAACGATATTCCAAATGAAATATGTGAGAAATGTGCGCACACAAAGAAGCACAAGAATAGCTTCAGCAAGGATGTAGGAAGCAAGTCGAAGGCAATTCTTGAAATCGTATACTCTAATGTGTGTGGTCCTAACAAGGTGAATTTGATTGGAGGTAACAAATACTTTGTCACATTCATAGATGATTTTAGACAAAAACTATGGACTTACCTGATCAAGAAGATAAATGAAGTGATCGAGGTATTTTCCAAGTCTAAGTCTATGGTCGAAAGACAAAGTGGTCGAAAGCTCAATATTACGAGGATTGGTGGTGGTTAAGAATATGTGTTAAAAGACTTCAACACATTAGGTGAGAAAGAATGGATTATGCATGCGGTTGTGCCACCCAACACTCTAGAACAAAACGGAATTGTTGAAAGGAGGAATAGAGCCATCATGAACATAGTGAGAAGTATGTTGAAAGGAAAGCATTTACCCAAATAATTATGGGGAGAAGTTATGTCGACTGCATCATACATTTTAAAAAGATGTCCGACAAAGAATCTAGAAAGAATCATGCTTGAGGAATGTTGTCCTGGTGTCAAGCCTAACTTAAGTCATTTGAAGGTATTTGGATCTATATATTATCACATACACATGTGCCATATCAGTTGAGAAGAAAACTTGATGACAAGTCTAGTTAAATGATTCAAATAGGATATCCTTCGACTGGTGGATACAAGTTGTTCGACCCAATGAACAAACAAGCAATGATCAGCAGGGACATGATCATAAGTGAGCTTAAGGAATGAGATTGGACTAAAAATGTGAAGAAAGATTCAGTGAGAATCTTATGTGAAGACCTAGCAAGTAAGGTCGAAAGAGAAGTTCGATAAGAAGAAGTCAGAGGTCAGGCATACACAACTAAACCTTAAAGAACAAGATACATGCCTACAAGGTTGCATGAATGCATGATTACATCAGATGATGAGATTAATGATGAATGTGAGCTGGAACACTATGCTTTCTATGTAGATGTCGAACCTGTCAATGCAACTGAGGCATTTAAGGATTCGAACTGGATGAAAGCGTTGAATGAGGAACTGAAGTCCATCGAATTGAAACTATACTTGGTCACTTGTTGAATTGTCTTAAGGCAAGAAGGCAATCGATGTGAAGTGGGTATAAAAGGTGAAGTTGAATCCAAAAGGAGAAGTAACTCGACACAAGACAAGACTTGTGGCAAAAGGATTTCTTCAGAAGGAATGAATCAACTTCGACGAAGTTTTTGCACCTGTTGCTAGGATCAAAACAATTAGGTTGGTCGTTAGTCTAGCAAATATGAACAATTTGCATATTTGTCAGATGGAAAGGAAATGTGCATTCCTGAATAGCCCCTTAGATGAAGAAGTTTATGTTGCACAACCAATTGGGTTTGTGAAACAAGGTGAAGAAAGAAAGGTGTACAAGCTACATAAAGCCTTGTATGGACTCAAACAAGCTCCAAGAGCTTGGAATACGAAGATTGATAGTTTTCTCAGGGAGAAGGAATTTATGAAGTGAGCAACTGAGCATGGAGTATATGTAAGAAGAAGCAAGAGTAAATTGCTTATACTGTGTCTCTATGTCGATGACTTGTTAATAACAGGTAACTGCAAAAAAGAGATCGAAGATTTCAAAGGTGATCTTAACAAGGAATTTGAAATGTATGATCTGGGAAACATTTCATACTTCCTTGGTATAGAATTCTACAAGAGTATTAGAGGCTTGATGATGCATCAAAGAAATATACAAGTGAAATAATCAAGAGATTTGAAATAGAAGTCTGCAATGCAACTTTGACACCTGTTGAACCAAGACTACAACTATCGAAAGACTCAGATGAAGATGATGTCAATCCAACTCAGTATAGGAGACTTATTGGATCATTTAGGTATCTTTGTCATACAAGGCCTGATCTAATATAAAGTGTAGGTATGGTGAGTAGATTCATGATGAAGCCAAAGGTATCACATCTAGCAGCGACGAAGAGGATACTAAGGTATCTCAAAAGAACTCTCGACTATGGCATTTTATTTCCTACAGCTGATGAAGGAAAAAATGCAAGCTAGTGGATTACAATGACTCAAGTTGGTGTAGTGATGCTAAGGATAGAAAATCCACAGTTGGTTATGTGTTTATGTTAGGTGGTGCACCAATTACTTGGAGCTTAAGAAAAGAACTTGTAGTAACACTGTCATCGTGTGAAGCAGAGTATATATCTGCTTCTCTTTGTGCATGTCAAGCAACGTGGATGGTGAATTTGGTCGAAGAGATTACGAAGAAGAATCATGGAGGGATTAACATGAAGATCGATAACATGTCTGCTACCAATCTGACAAAGAATCTGATAGTACATGAAAGAAGCAAGCACATCAAGATGAGGTTCCATTATCTTCGAGAATAAGTAGCAAAAGGAATGTTGAACTTGAAACACTGCAGAACTGAGAATCAAATTGCAGACATCATGACGAAGGGCGTGCATGTCGAATTTGTTATGTCGAAATGTCGAAGGGGTTATCCTCAATTTGGATTTTGACTTAGCCTTATTTTGTAATGTTAACAAAATTAGGCTATTTGGAGTTTGCTTAGGGAGTTATCCTATTGTTGTAATGAACAGTTGCATAATTGATAAGTTTCAGCTTTGAGAGCAGAGAGAAGCTCTGTAGATATTCTCTTATTCTTTCTCTCTTTTCGCTGAAATCCTAATTTCATTTCTTCCCAAATCATATTTTCTATTCTTTTTCCATTATCAATTATACAACGACATCATCTTTTTCATCAATATTGATTCAAAATTTTCTATAGCAAATTCCAACAACAAAGACATTAAAAAAAAAACACATTATTTTGTCGGACTTCATATCTTGGCTAAACATATTTTAAATAATATCTAATAGTACTCCATTATTTTTTTTTTTTTGGAAAGCCAGTATAAATATATCATTAAGACCCAGAAGCATAAGAAATGCTGAGGGAAAAAATAATAACAGAGTTACACCAGTACTCCATTATTAATGAGATTATAATGAGTTGGATTAGGCCTTTTTCCTTCTGGTTCGGTGGTTCAAAAGTATACATGACACTAAAACCATCTCCAATGGTGCAATTCATTTTTGAGTTCTTTATGGGTCCCACCAGCCATAACTCATTGAAAAATACTGCCATTGGAGATGCTCTAAGACAAAAAAAATAAGAAGACGCATGGGAACCGAACGACACGTCAACATCTCCTTCTCCAATATTCACCACGTGGCATATTCACATCCTTATAAAGAACTTCTCGATCCGCATGTCACAAGTACCATACCACACGTGCACCATGTTCAAGTCTTTCACTACACATACGTTTAACCGAACACTTTGTTCATCATCATCATTATCAAGATCTCTTACAACCATATCCACCTTCTCTAATTTCCCTTCCAAAAACAACACTCATCACTTTCTTCCTATTTTTCCATCAACTCTCAAAATCCCTTCCATATCCTTTCCCACTACCTTCTTTGTAAGAATGGCTTCCGGTGAACAGAAATTCCCTCCACAGAAACAAAACACACAACCTGGCAAAGAACATGCTATGGATCCACTGCCTCAATTCTCTTGCCCTGACTACAAGCCATCAAACAAACTTCAGGGAAAGGTAGCTGTAATAACAGGGGGTGATTCTGGAATTGGACGAGCAGTGTGCAACTTGTTTAGCTTAGAAGGTGCTACGGTGGCATTTACGTATGTTAAGGGTGATGAAGACAAGGATGCCAAGGACACGCTAGAAATGATCAAGAGTGCAAAGAGTGCTGATGCTAAGGATCCATTGGCTTTAGCAGCTGACTTAGGGTTTGATGAGAATTGCAAGAGAGTTGTTGATGAGGTTGTTAGTGCGTATGGACGCATTGATATTCTTGTTAACAATGCAGCTGAGCAATATGAGTGTTCATCAGTTGAGGAGATTGATGAGCCAAGGCTTGAGAGGGTGTTTAGAACCAATATCTTCTCATATTTCTTCATGACCAGGTCAGTAATCTTGAATCACAGACTCTTGTCAAATTATTACTAGTATCGACGTGTGTCTGATGTCTGTGTCTGATGTTGTGTCTGGTGAACGTGTGTCTGATGTCTGTGTCTGATGTTGTGTCTGGTGAACGTGTCTGTGTCTTTTAGGCATGCATTGAAGCACATGAAGGAAGGGAGCAGCATTATCAACACAACATCAGTGAATGCATACAAAGGAAACGCAAAGCTACTGGACTATACATCTACCAAGGGTGCAATTGTGGCATTTACAAGGGGGCTATCACTTCAGCTTGTGAGCAAGGGAATAAGGGTGAATGGGGTGGCACCTGGACCAATATGGACACCATTGATACCAGCATCTTTCAAGGAGGAAGAGACTGCTCAATTTGGTGGTCAAGTTCCTATGAATAGAGCTGGTCAACCTATTGAGGTTGCTCCCTCTTATGTCTTTCTTGCCTCCAATCAATGTTCCTCTTATTTTACTGGACAAGTCCTTCACCCCAATGGTAATTAATATCCTTAAATGCTTTTGCACACCACAATTGTAATGTGTACATTTATTCATTAATTGTAAAAACTTACTAATTGACATTGACATGTTTTTTTTTCTTCTTTTTCAGGTGGAACCGTTGTGAATGGTTGAAGATTTAGGAATAGTACTATATGAATAGACAAAGAAACAAGTGTAGGGTAGTAGTAGAGTGGTGCCAAATGTTAAATCTATTATGTTAGAGATGAGTTTGGGAGGAATATGAATTTTTAATTTTATGTAGAACTTATACAAATAAATATGTATTTTATTTTGGAGGAATGTATGCAAAAGAATATGCAGATCATTATGTATTAAGATTAAAATAGCTCTTGACTGACTTGACATTTGTTATGGAATATATACATGTTTTTTTTTTTCTCCTGAAAAATATGTACATGGTAACTCTTGGTTCTAACTTGACATTTGGAAAGCCTTTTGTCGAAAAGCTATGGCTTGTCGCCTCCCCTAATTATTCAACATAAACAGAATTAAACTTCAACGAAATAAATTAATCAATTTATTAATCAACTTTCAAACATAATAAAAACGCATGTTACATAATTAGAGCACTAAACTATTAAATACATAATTAGAGCACTAAACTATTAAATATATAATTAGAGCACTAAACTATTAAGAAAGCGATAAATGCACTAAACTATAAATGCACTAAACTATTAAGAAAGCGATAATGCACTAAACTATAAATGCACTAAACTATTAAGAAAGCGGATAAATAAGTGAAAATAATTCCAAAAACTATTTATTTAAAACTTAACTCCATTTTTTTTATAAATTCATTAATATTTCTTTTAATAGCAATTTATGGTTATTGGACTTAATTGGTTCCACTTTTATCTGAAACACAATTGGCTTAGTTTCTATTTCTGAGGCCCATCTCTCTCTTTTATATAAGAGGGTCCTCTTTCTCCTTTGTAATCAATATGGTATCTAGAGTCCAAAAACCCTACATTTTCAAAACCTTCTTCCCGCCCATCATCTTCTTCCCTACATCTCCCTATCATTTTTCTGCACACGCATATCACTTTCCTCTGTTATATTCATGGAGTCTGAAAATTCTGATAACGATGAATACACCAAACAAGATCCACCCACCGATTGCTAACAACAACCCACCCTTAATCCAAGAAACCCTTACTACGTCCATCCCGGCGAGAATCCCGGCGCCATTCTCGTCGCACCACCGTTAGACGACAATAACTACCACAACTGGAGCAAGGCAATGCGTCGCATGCTCACATCCAAAAACAAGATAGCTTTCATCAATGGTTCCCTTCCGAAACCACAATATGAAGACCCCAATTTCAACGTCCGGGAAAGAGCCAACAACATGGTGATTTCTTGGATGAATCAAACATTATCGCCACACATCGCACATAACACTATCTGCTTCGACTCTGCGTTTGAACTCTGGACAGACCTTCAAGAAAGATACACCAAAGGGAATCACTTTTGTTTTTCCGATCTCCTTCGCGATCTCCACTCCATCAGGTGAAAGATCCTTATCTCAATACTTTACAGACATCAAGATCCTATGGGATGAGCTTGAGGATCTTCTCCCCATGCCTACCTGCATATGCAACATTCCATGTACCTGCAATCTATCCAAAGCGATGCACCAGTACAAACACCTTGAATATGTTGCTTGTTTCCTCAAAGGTTTGAACGAAAACTATCACAACTTTTGTACAAAAATTCTACTTCTTGATCCTACGCCCAAATGTTTCTTACTCTGTTCAACAACTCAGTCAACATATGAGTCAACCCACAGACATCCATTACAATGCATCTATCCGTGTTCTTCGCTACCTCAAAAACAATCCCGCTCAAGGCCTCTTTTACCCCAGCAATTCTCCCATACAGCTTAAAGCGTATTTAGATTCTAACTGGGCAACCTGTCCCGATACCCGCAAATCTATCACAGGCTATTGTGTATACCTTGGTCAATCTCTCATCTCCTGGAAATCCAAGAAGCAACCAACCGTCTCGCGTAGTTCCACCGAAGCAGAATATTGTGCCATGGCCGCCACCGTGTGGGAAATACAATGACTAACCAACATAATGAAACAACTACCAATCAACTTTATTATCTTATGCCTCAAAAATAAATTATTAAGGGAAGTCGTGATGGAAAATACCCCAACTAAGATATGGGTCAAGCTTGAATCATTATATATGACCAATTTAATGGCTTACAAATTGTGTATGAAATAATTTTATTCTTTATGTATAGTGGACAATAAATCTATTGTAGAACAACTTGGAGAATTTCACAAGATCATTGATGCTTTGCAAAATTTTGAGCTGAAAATTGAATATGAGGACAAGAATTTATTCTTGTTAAGATCAATATTGAAATCCTTTGAGAACTTTAAGGATTATCTTCCTCATGGTAAGGAAGTAACTATCACTTTGGATGAAGTTCAAACAATTGTAAGATCAAAAGAGTTATCAAAGTTGAAAAATCTAAAGGTTAGCAATAATGGTGAAGGCTTAAATGTCTCTAGAAGAAGAAGTGAGACTAGAGAAAATCGAAAAGGGAAAAGATCTACGTCAAAGTCAAAGTACAAGTTTTTGATAAGTCAAAGTTTAAATATTTCACTTGTCACAAAACTGGTCACTTCAAGAAGGATTTCCCCGAAAGAGGGAACAAAAGTAATTATGGTCAGATTGTGATTTCCTTAGACGAAGATGGTTATGAAATTGTTGTCATACTAGTGGTAATAATTTTGAAAATAGGGAAGAGTTGAGTTAAGGACTCGGGTTGCTCTTATCACTCGTGTCAAAGGAAAGAATATTTTGACACTTTGGAGCTGAAAGTCTTTCAACTCGGAAAGAATAAGGCTTTCAAAGTTCATAGTATTGGTATAGTCTGACTAAAAATGTTTGATGGTACTGGAGTCACCTGTTTAACAACAACAAACCTCGTATATATGCTAAACGTATGCCAAAGAATAAGGGTTCAAAATTTGAATTGAAGAGTAATATTTGCAAATTTTTTCTGAAGACAATGAGAAGTCTTTTTCACCAATGAAGTTCACTAATCTTCTTGTATGATTCATGTATAATTTTAAAAACCTTGTTATTAAGTCTAATTGCACTATGAGTAGCTAATCACTTCTTTTTTGAGGGATGATCATTAGACCTTAGGAATAATCTTGTATTCTTAGATGCAATTTATAGTTTAATCTAATCTTATTATATTATTTATCTAATTTCTAGAAAACGAATATGAGTACTGAATTATGTTCAGTCGTTGTTTAGCTATGATATCAATAAACTTATTTTTAGAAGATATTTTTTGTTTTTGGAAAGATATTGCTAAAAGCAGGGTTTAGGACCAAAGTATCCTAGCGGTAACAAGTCTCTGCATATCTGGTTTGTTACGAGAATAAAATGTAATGTGTAAAAAACTGGAAATTAGTGGATAATACATGCTTTCGTCGGCATATTTCTTTGTTTTGACCAAATATCATAACCATTTTTGTCATTGTAGTATATTTGTTCAGAATCAAGTTTACAACTGTAACACCCCATACATAACTGACTAGTATATTATGCATGAAACGTTAAATTGATACTGAGTACATACAAAAGCTTTAGATATAGAAAGATCCATAATACAATACAACATGAAATTCCAATAAGAATTACAAAACATGTGTCTTCAATGGATCTGCACAGCGGAAAATGAGATTTGACTAGGTCTCCGAGCCATCACCACTTTAAGCCGTCAATCCGAACCTGCTATCTGCCAAAAGCTACTAAACTGCACCTGAAAAAAATATAAGTTGATTGGGGGTGAGATTACTAAATCTCAGTGAGTCCTCCTATCCTATGGGTCCACTCAGTTCTACAGGGTACATGCATCAAAACCGAATCCACCATTGATCCGGGGTTTATCCTCACGTCCGGTACAAGAACGGAGAAACAAGGAATCATCCACCATTGGACGATTAATGTAGTTATACAATTATATAAGCAACCAAATATGCAGAACCCGCATCCATATACGGGGAATCCAGAAGTACCTTAATACCACTACTAAGCTACTAACACACCCTCGGTGGGTTCACCCATGCCTATTTGTCAAGAGACTTGCACAAGCACCCTACAAGAATGGTTAAACGGGCTCGCACAAGCCTACACGGCTGCGAGGTGACCTTGCCTAAGAGGCGACACCATCCCATTAACCATCTGTACGCACGTGGTGTTAACAGCAAGTGCAACACGCCGTCTCGACGCATGAGCCCATCTGGGTAGGAACCTAATGATGTAGCCTACATGGCATCATTAGAGATGGTTTACCTGTTATGCGTAGGCTTACTTAGCCGCATAACGCCATCATACCGAGCACGCGAGTGTGTACACAACAAGTGAGTAAAATGCCTCCAGACCCTCACAAGCACACTGCAACGGTAGTTCAGGTATGTGCCTCTGGGATCCATGATCAGGGCACTCCCACGGACAACTCCAGGACCCACGTGTCATACCCCAATTTTTGACCCTAAGATCACACATCATTTGCATACCAATCATCAATCAAGAAGTTTTAACTTAGAACTCTACTTGTGGTGTTATGCTCAATTCATCTGCAAGGGAATCATCAAGCACCCATGTTTAGTCTTGTATATATTGTTTTACTAACCAAAATACCAAAAATATTGCCTTGTGCTTTGGTGTGTTTGTGTTTTGTAGGTACCAAGTCATAACATCCATCAAAAGGAGCATTTTTCAACATTTTCACTATGCAAATCGATTTGCATAAGGTGTAAGTCGATTTACACAACTGTTTCTGCACCAGATTTGCTTCTGCCATCAGTGCAAATCGATTTGCATAAGACAGCAATCGATTTGCATAACTGTTTTTGCCCCAGATTTTGCCTTTTTCAGCTATGTAAATAGATTTGCATAAAGTGTAAATCGATTGCACCAGTGCGAATTTGGAAAAATGAAGGCAAAATTCAGCTTTTGAAAGTGTTGACATCATTTGCAAGCATGGGAAGCATGACTTAGCTCTTGTATTTGATTACCTACATCATTTAATCATAAACCCTCATGTGATTTCATCAAGACCATTGGATCTCATTTTTGGCTACAAATTCTTTTCCCAAGCCTAATTCTATTTTCCAATCCTAACTCCAAGCCACAAAATTTCCCAAGCCTAAGTGCTATAAATTGAGGCATTCCCCTCCTCATTTTTCAAGCTTTGATAGCCAAAAAACTTATTGCAAATTCATTTCTTGAAGCTTTTATAGCCAAGAAACTTATTGCAAATTCTCTCCTCACCTCTTCCAAACCCATCACTCAAAGCTCTTTTTCTTCCACACAAATTAGTGAGTCACATCTTGAACCTCACTAATTTAGAGCTAAACTTCAACATAAACACTACTTTTCTTCATCAATTGTGAGAGATCAAGGCTTGTGGTTGTGTGTTCTTGAAGAAGATTCAAAGTTTGTGAAAGATTTGGTAAAATTCTAGATCCATTCCATAATTCAAGATGTGATCCATTGTTGTTTATGCTTGATGCACCTTTGGTGCTACATTGATGTGTTTTGCTGGCTTACTTGATACATTTTCGTGCACAAATTGATCCAAGATCACAAGGTGTTTGGTTTTATGTTTAAACAAGTTTTCTTCTCTTTATTTGCTGTTTTTTGAAAACTGTGTTGTGCAAATCGATTTACATCTGGTGCAAATTGATTTACACAACTGAAAAACTGCGCAGATTTGAAAACAGAGTTATGCAAATCGATTTACACTCTGTGCAAATCGATTTACATCTGGGCAGAATGCTTGTTTTTGTGGTTTTTGACTTGTTTTTGGTTCTAACTCATCTTCTACTCCATTCTTTTGATATTTTCTTTGAATCACAAGTTAGAGGCCTAATTTCTCTCTAATTTCAATGGACTTAGGGCGTCGATAGGATGAGAATCCAAATCCGCAAAATTATGTGATTGAAATTATGGATGAAAGGAGCTTTTAATGTGGTTCCATCTTTTGTTTCTCTTTATTTTGATCGATGAAAGTCTTAATACCTTGAGAATTCTTATGGATTCTTGGTAAAGACTAGATCACTCACCATTTTTCTTTTCGTGCGGTATTGCTTTCGGAGAGTGATCTACATATCGCTTCTCTCGCATGCATTAGCACATAAAGTTTTGACCAGCCTCGTTGTAGGGTGATTTCTACATAAATCACTTGGCGATCTACTTAACATAGCGCAATATTTAGTGTCCCGAATCAAAAAGATCAAATATGTAAGAGAATTGTATGCGGTTGATTTAAGACTTATGGAGGTTTATCGTGTAGTCGCTATGATTTTATCAAGCTTCTGATAAATTTCTATTGAATTTAAATCCGAGTACATCCTTCACTCACCATCGATCTTCATTACTAACTTTGATAACATACTTGACAAGTTTCAAGATGGTTATCTTTAACATCTAACAATTGACTTTAATTTCCGCACTTTATTGTATTGCTCTTTATATTTCTCGCTTTATCGCTTTATTTTATCATTTCATCATATTTACATTCTGCTATTTTTCCTTTGTCCATTTTGACGTTTATATTCCGCTATTTTCTCTTTGTCCACTTGGACATATGTTTATGTTTCCGCCATTTTCTTTTGTCCACTTGGACCATACTTTACTTTTATGCTAAAACACTAATAAACAACAAAAATCTAAAAAACACCTAAAGCTCTCTTTTGGACTATTGGTTACTATCCTGAGCATTTTGGAGATTCGGACTTATGGACTTAAGACCTCTGGACCCTTATTCTGTTATTACTCTGCTGTTATTCTGTCTGTCTGGCATTGGATTGCTGTCTGTTTGTGCATGCAGGTATTTCCTTGAAAGCCCTTGATGGTTAATTCCAAGGCATTGATATAAGGATTTTACCCGAAAACAGCCGTTACTCTGCCCGATTTTCGTCAGAATTTTTAATGTGCTTGATGCAAAGTGGTGCTAAGATAATAAGTTCATCTGGATCCCCAAGTGGTAATATGTGTTGGTATTGATAAGTCCAAAGGATGGGAAATCTACCTTGACTCATAATGTCAAGTGTTGGCTTCTTAATTTGGTTAGACCGTTTCTTTCCTTAGCTTTTATTTTATGCACTAGGTTAGCCTCTTCATCTCCTCCCACTTCTTAAATTTTCAAAATCTTCTCCCTTTTTCAAAAAACCTTCTTATGTTTGCAAACCTTTTCAAAACCTTTTTTCTTAAAAAAATATCTTTTGCCCTTAGTGGCCTTTTCCTCTTTTTCTTCAAAAGTCTAGACACTATTAATTGTCGAAACGAGTGGTTATACCCCACGATTTTGAAATTGATTGATATAATGAGATCTTTTCCGCGTGAGAGAGCTAGTGGCATACTCGTTGATTTTATCCGAGTTGGAGCCCTTCTTTCATTTGCGAAGCAAAGAACTCATTTGTTCTCATGCTCAAGATCAATGGCTGAGTATTTCTCTCCGACTACGATAAAGTGTTTATTCGTTTTAAAAAACGTTTTTCCCTTTTTAGCGGAACTACATTAGCTCTGACTTCTCCATTGCACCGAGGAGGTATGTAGGCCCAAGACTTAATGTCTTGCCGAGCTTATTTTAAAAATAAAACAAACCCTTTTTTAGCACATACAACACAGATTTTCAAAAAGGTTCCTGTGGAGTACCACAGATATGAGGGGTGCTTAAAACCTTCCCCTTGTATAAGCAACACCCGTACCTAAGATCTCTTCTTTTTGTTTTAAAAAAACAAACTTTGGGTTTTATTCGTTCTTTTCCCTTTTTCTTTGGAAACAATAAAGCGCAGTGGCGACTTTCACTGAAATATTGATTCAAGTCAATCCTATGGCTTCGATATTAGATTTTCCCCGCTATAGAAAAATGGCGACTTCACTGGGGATCCAGTTTTAAGTGTGTTAAGCCTATTTTTGTTTATCTGTGTGTTTTTCCTGTATATACTGTTGCGTGCTTTGTCTGTTTATCTTCTTTTTTTTTCTTTTTGGTGCTCGATGGTTCCTCTGTGATGAGATAAAGTTCTAACCCGAACTTTGGTGAGTAACTTGAGATAGGAGGTGGTAAGACCAATAGTCGCATGTCAGGAGCAATCCTTACCATGAGCGTCATATGGTGGAACCCCAATCAGTGGAGGCCTCATGGAAGGTAGTAGAGGTTGTTACGAACCATCGTGATAACGCTATTACTTTCAATAGTGAGTGTCCGTAGAAGCTGAATGACCTAGAACCTTTTTAACCCATCTAAGCCTTTTTAGGATGTAGTGCAGAAACAAGATCAAGTACCAATTTGAGCTTGTTGTCATGCGATACTACGCTCAGACGAGGTCTTTTTAGGCATATTATTAGCGCCCATGAGCAATTGTGCGTGCCGGTAATATCCAATAGAAGATTGAAAACTCTGGGAACCTTTGTAGAACCCGATTGGCAGGTACAAAATTCCTTAGATCATACCTTTTGGGATGGTTGGACCCATGGCTCCATGCTCGTGACGTCGAACCTTTGAACTATGATCTTATGTGACCTTGCGTACTCTTGGTTGTGGTTGATGCATAAACCATGCATTCATGCATCCATGAAAACTCTTTTTCTTTTGATTTTCAAGGAACTTAGAGGTCTTTCCTTGTAAACATCATAAGTTTCATCAAACTCAATGGATCTTGGGTGTTGATGGGGTGAAAATTCTAATCCACCAAAATGGATGATTGATTTTGATGATAACTTAATCGAAGCTTTGATCCAATGTTTGAGTGTTTACAAGTTAATATCTTAAGTTCCTTGAAACTCAAAATAAAAAAAAATAAATAAAAAGAAAATCATCTGCATTGCATGCATCATTCTACATTTGGTCCTGCTTTCTAAAGAAATTCTCCAGAGCCTTATTTCCTTTCTCCTGGAATCATTAGTACAACACTCGTGCTAAGAAGAAATGGAAAGCATCAAGCAAGAGATTCGTGAACTCCGTGAAGAGGTGATTACTCTGAAGGCTGGTATGGAGCATCTGACTACTCTGGTTGAGGCTCTAGTTGCTGCCCAAGTCAATCCTCCTATGATGGAAGAAAGGATGGCAAAGGTCTTTCTTGAAACTCTGAACTCGTTCTTTCCCAAGGGGACAGTAGTCAGTACACCTGCTGACTTCCACAGAGAGGTGGATATGAAAGCGCTTCTAGAAAAGGATGTCCGAAAGGAATGTTTGTTTGAAGAAGGTAACTTAGCTGGTAGTGTGAAGAAGTTTGGTAATGACTTTTCAAAGAAGAGAATCAAGGGAGGAAACAATCATCACCAACATCAGCATGTTTCCTATGTCATTCCTGTATCCAATTCAGTTCATGCAATCCCAGATTATCAGCAGAGTACTCGTCAACAAGATTCTCCACCGAACGAGCAAAATCAACCTCAAAAGGGGAATTTTGATCCTATCCCCATGACTTACGCAGAATTGTTCCCTGCTCTAATTCATAAGAATTTGGTTCAGACAAGGTCACCACCTCCAATTCCAGAGAAGATTCCTTGGTGGTACAATGCTAATGTCACTTGTGCTTTTCATCAGAATGCTCCTGGACATGACTTAGATAATTGTTGGCCTCTAAAAAATGAAGTTCAAAGATTAATCCATGCTGGTATTTTGACTTTCCAAGATGTTGGTTATGATGTTCAAGCCAATTCTTTGCCAAAGCATGATTAAATCACTATTGATGGTAGCTTGAAGCTCGAAAGATGTTTCGTTCAGCATATGCCCAGATGGAGAGAGTTTTTCTCAGTTTTTAGTATTCTTATTGATTTCCATTTGTAATATTTCTTGTTTTTCAATGCATTGTTTGCATGTAGAAACTTGTTTATTTTTGAATGTTAATGCTAATGCAATGATAATGTTTGTCTTGAAGTAATTCATTCGTTTCACTCATGTTTATTTGTTTTTATGCATTATTATACCAATTGCTTTTGCCAAACTCTTGCTTATGCAAAGATTGGAGGGAGGATGATGATCTGAAAACGCAAAATTTCTGGTTGTATGCTTTTGAATAAAACCCTGTTGATGATGTACAGGAATTGTTTCAAATTCCCAAACACTGGAGATATAAGGAAGATAATCCCTTGTTAACCCCTTTGAGCCTTGAAGTAGGAGTTTATTTTCTAAATGAAAAACCCTAATTTTTAACCTGGGGCAGGGTAGTGTTCAGTTGATTTGACCAAGTGTTCAGATTTCAAAAAGGATTGTGCATCCAAAGGTCAAGCACGTCATATCCACATCAAAGGATGGATCATGGGAAACCACAATGGTTATTCCCCGCGCATCAAAAGGCTGGAAAATGTGAAACCACAATGGTTATCCTTCATCCGCCAAGAAATGAGGCAGTCACAACCCTCTCAACAAGTCAAGACAAAGTCAATATCATACGATTTGTTCAAATCAAAAGAATGAAAGAAAAAGTGAAAAAAAGAAAGAAAAAAGCTCGCTAAGTCAAAAACTTGAAAACAAGTGACTTAGGAAAAAGTTAGAGCATCCCGCTGGACGACCAATTCAAAAGAATCAGTCCAGGCAAAAGTTAGGGAAATAAAAAAAAAAGAAAAGAGAAAAGAGTGAAAAGTGAAAAGAAAGGACTACAAAGCAAAAGTCCTCAACAATGAACAAATCTGTGTGAATACAAAAATGAAGACAAAAGGGTGACTGCTACTCCAAGAAAGCTTCATCAGGTCCTTAATGGCACAAAATCCTTTTGAGAGATGAATACTCGTGTTAAGTTAACTGAACATAGGACTGGAGAACATCACGAAGATGGGGTGGGCTAAATAAACTTTGAGCCTAAAAATATTTTTTTCTGAAAACCGTGAACCAGGCCACGTTACAACCCTCAAAAGTCCTAATTGAAGCAGGGTTTATTTCGAAAGCATACTTAAACAAGAAAGCGTTCCTGACTCCTATCGGTTAGGCTGAAAACTTGTGTTGGTATCATATGCATACAAAAAATCAATGTCATCTCTTAACTAGTGATTCATTCACAAGGTTTTGCGACATCTTTTAAAAAAAAAAAAACTTCAAGACTTACATAATTGTTGCATTTTCATTATCATTCTCAGAATAAACATTTTTCTGCTTATAAACATTTGTTTGACATCCAGGAAGTTTACATCTGATCATCAGTAGAAAACTAAAACATTGCCAGGGGCATGTTGTTTTCCCAGTATAATGCTTTTGAAAGTTTGATTACCATCATGGGGCAAAGCTCGAAGACTTTGTCGAGTAAAAGAATGTGCCAAGTTTAGTCAATCTGGGGCAACTACGTCGAGATTTAACAAATCTCTCCAAGAATCTATTGATCCGGGGCAGATTATTCCAAGTCTGCATGACGCCAAGGATCTCTATGAACCTTTTTGAGGTAGTTTCCTTTCATAGACCATGTAATCTGGGGCAAGTCGTGAATCCGAAGTTACCTTGATCACCTCATTAGCTTGAAGTACAAAGGTTGTTTCCATGATCAATCCAGAGTATGTCACTCTCTACCAAGAAGTTTTGAGACAACGTTTGACTGTTGGGTTTTCTTTCTCACCTTGTGTTGAGTTTTGAACTAAAATCCCCCGCATGTTAACTTGTTTGCTTTGATGTTAACTTCTTAGTTCCTCTGCAAGTTCGGAATGGTGATTTTCTCCAAAGAAATTTTCTCTGATTTCCCATAATAGAGTTTGATGTGTTGTCCAATCTTTTTGATAAAAAGAAGATGATCTGTAAATTCCTCACAGAGATTGATTAATCCCCAGTTGAGTTTATTCCTCAAGGGGCAAAACTTTGTTTGACCATTTCTATCCAATTTGTTCTTGGAGTTTGTCATACCCCAAAATTTGCCCATACATTTTTCCCCATTTCAATACAAATCAGTACATAAAGCTCATAGACACATTCTCCTACGCAAAGGCTCTTGAATTAGGGTTTGGTTCATTCAAAGGAAAATCACAGAATCAATGGCTCCAAAATGTCTCATATGGCTCAATACATCTCACATCATCCCTATGACAAGTATCAAGGATCACTTCAAATAATTGGTCACTCAAAAGTTCAGAAAGTCAGCAGTCGACTAAGTTAACCTGAAAGTTAACTAAACTTTGACCAGTCATAACTCTCACATGGAACATCCAAAATTTTCCATCCAAAGCTCATTTTGAAGGAAATTTGATTCTCTACAAATTTGTGTCTCACAAGCCAAGGCTAAAAATGCTTCATTTGGGAGATATGAGCCAAAACATTACAAGTCCTTCTAAAGGATCGCAAAAGAGTCATTTTTTCTCAAAGAATGGTACATGAACATGGTAAACTCAATTGAGATGAAACCAAAAGGAGGATTTAGGGAACATCTTGAGCTTTCTAAAATGATCAAGAACACCTTCATATGATAAAAATTGAAGGGGTTATGGCTTGCGCAAATTGGTCAATTTCGAGTGAGGTACATGAAGCAAATGAGGGCCAAAATTGATTTTGTTATTCTTTTGCAAATGGGCCTAATCTTTTATGACCCAAAATTGATCCTAATCTCATCCATAATCCAAGAGCCCTTTCCTTTATTTTTATTACTATTTATTTTATTACTATTTATTTTATTTTGAATTTAATTACTTAAAATTCAATCTTAAATAAATAGTAAAAAAGAGAGAAAAATGAAAAATTAGATTTGACTTATTCTTCTCATCAAATGAATCAAAACCGTGGCAAATTTAGGGGGAAGAATAATTGGAGAAGATATAAGCCAAAAAAGGGATTTCTTAATGCAAATTGAATCATATATTCAATCAAAGATTTAACCTCTCAATCACTGATTTAGTCCAGATTTGTTAACCTAAAATCCAACCCTTATAAGTTCAAGGAACAATTCAGAAAAGGAGGAGATTTTTTTTGACAAGGGTTGGCTGCAAGAAAACTCTGTCAAAGTTAAAGAAAACCGTGACATTGAGGGAAGATGCAAATCGGATTTCAAGCTAATTCAGATCATACAAAGCCTCTCAACGTGTTCCTTGGTTCGTATTGATCGGTCCCAGCCATTCAAATGCTCTCGAAGACTCCCTGAAGCGCACAGGCTCGTAACCCCTCTTTCTTGCTCTTTTAAATTCTCGATTTCGCATACTATTGCATCTTCAACAATTTTTGATAATATATTTGCAATTATGATGATGTTTAAAAGTGATCTGGATTGTTTAATTTGATTTTAAGCACAGGGACACGAATCCACCATGGCTAGGGTTCCAAGGTTCGATTTAGGGCTTTCGTCAATAAGCAAAATTGGGATGAATCAATGATGCTATCATGTTTAGAATTTAATTCCGGATCAAACCATATGTTTCTTTGGCATTTATATTTTGTATCGTGTGAGATTGAAAACTGCAGGTATTAGCTATGGCGTATTTTCGCAGCTGAGTGGTAGCGCGTTTGTAGCAAAAGAAAAACAGCATCACGAAGAAGAAGACTGCAAGGAGCGCAGTCTGTTTTAAAAGTTCAAGGACGCATGTTTTGTATATATTATTTAACGTTTGCCTTATTGCCAGCGAATGACCTTTAGCGAAGTGGTTGAGAGGAGCGACTTAAGGCCTTCATACGCAAGGGCACGGGTTCAAACCCTGCCTCTTGCATATTGCTTTTTTTCAAATTTCCAAACTCTTGTTTCTCATAGATCCCGTACACCTGCACGCGCGGATGCTCACGATGCACCCTCGGTCATCACCACTAGATCCTGCCACTTTCAGATAGAACGAATGCCAAGCTGCAGGCATATCATATGGATCCCCAGGCAACCACACTGGATCATAAGCTGAGTTTCTCAATAATTGTTTTATTTTTTCTTTTATTTAATAATTGCGTTGTTATTTAAATAAATTTTCTTGTATATATTTCTTTCAACTAAAACTTATTTTGAATTTCTTTCTTCTTTACAAAATCATTAATAATATTTATTTATGTTATATTTATTATTTATTTTCTTTTATATTGTTTAATTAATTTATTTATTTTTAATATATTTTTAATTAAATTATTTATTTTGATATTATTGATAAAATCATATTAATTTTATTTGACGCCCGAATCAGGGTTTGCAAGAACATTGCCCTACACTGAATATTTCTCTTATGCCTTTTCAGGGTTATCAACATGGTTTCCTCCGACTATGCGCCTCGACCCTTCACAAAGTTAAGTACCCTACTTGTTTTAAAAGTCTATTTTGTTTCCTTTTAAAATTAGGGTTTGTCTTGCCTTCATTCTTCTGCCTTTGCCATTTTTCAGGGTTACCTCCGAGGCTTCCCGCCAACCATATCAGATCAAATCAAGCTAAGTACTTTCGTTTATTTTATTATTTTAAATTCATTATATCCTTATTTTTAGGGTTAATTCCGTTTGCCTCTGAACCGATAATGCACTCACCCCTCTGTTTATTCTTCCTTTTCCAATTTTCAGGGTTCGTCGAATACCAAAGCTACGCGTATCGGTAACCCTAAACCCTAACTCTAATATTTTCTGTTTTAATTGTTTAATTATATCCCGCTGGTTTCAATTCCCCTCTCCTCCGCTGGTTACAATTTCCCTTCCCCATATTTGTTATGTTGCTGCGTGGTTAGTAATCCTAGGGAGTGCAAGCCTTGCTAACTGAATTAGCCTCACTAATTTACAAGATAATATAATTGAATATAATCACGTGATTGGTGCACACACGCACGCTTTTGGGTAACCCTCTCTCTTGCCTTGTTGCCTGTTGCCTGTTGCCTTGTTGCCTTGTGTTTTTGCAGAATAGCCAATCCCTCGAATATGAGGATACCTCAGCCATGTTGCCTCGATAAAAGGTCATGAGACCCTAAGAATGATGCTGCCTTCGATACACTAACATGACCTCGACCCTCGAAAGTTGCCCACGAATAAGGCTGAGGTATCTTCTGGTTGCCTACGAAAGGCTATTTTGATCTTTCCCCTTAGACTACCTGCCCCTCTATGGCATGGGTCAGTCTTTGGACGAACGATATCTCGATGACCCTTCAACCTCCAAACGAAAGGCTTCCTGCCCTCTTATGACAAGGATAGACCCTTTCATTCTGAAAGGCTAAAAGAGACCTATCATCTGAGTTTAAGGTAATTGCCCCTAATTGCCTTGCAATGCTCAATTTTCTATATTCTTTCTCAAAATTCTTCAAAAAAAACTGGCTACGCTCATTTACGAGCTAAAGTCCATTTTTCCTCTTTCATCTACATTTTCTGAAAACGAGCAAGCAAAGCAATTAAGAGCCCATGGCAAACCATGGATGCAAAGGGTGCTTTACACCTTCCCTTTGCATAAATTACCCCCCGAACTTAGATTTCTTTAAAAAGGTTTTTTTTGTTTCTTTTTGCCTTTTCCGAATTTGTTTGGATAAAATAAAAGTCGGTGGCGACTCTTGCTTAACCGCGACATTCCGATCGATAAAAAGTCAGTTCACCGTATTACAGAGTTGAACTTTGGTCTCTTGCAATACTATTTTGAACCTCTCTAGGCTGGGAAACCTAGATTGAGAAGGAATTTATTTTGCACCTCTTGAGGATTTCTTCTTTCCTCAACAATGGAAAATTCATTTGTGATTGATGTTCTTATCAGAGACTAAAATATTTATTTTCCAGCAGTGTTGTTATTGCACTCCCTTGGAATTTGTGCTTGAAAGCAAGGGGCAGGTTTTGACTTTAAGCAACTTATGTTATCCCCATCATGTTTTGGCTGACAACAAGCCTCTTTATTTGAGCAAGTTTGTACGTCTCCACATATCAATCTTATCTTCAAAGCAAGCAAAAATATCCCTCAAAGAGTAAGTTTGTTCACTACTTTTGTTATTCCCAACGGGTCAGTAGACGGCAATCTTCTCCAGAAGATAGTTTGTCCACTTTTGGACTTCCCAAGCAGGTCGACAGTTGACAATCTTCTCCAGAAAATAGCTTGTCCGCTTTCAAAGTTCCCCACCAAAGTCAGCAAATGACAGTCTCCTCCATTAGAAGACAATTTGCTCACTTTTTCCTAAGATGGGTCAACGAATGGCAGTCTCTTTCAGCAGAAGACAGTTCGTTCCGCTTAAGGATTTCTCGACAGGGTCGGCAAATGGCAGTCTCTTTCAGCAGAAGACAGTTTGTTCCCTTTGAGATAACGGATGGCAGTCTTCTTCATGAAGACAGTTCGTTTAAGAATTCTTATTTTAAAGTCAGCAAATGGCAGTCTCCTCCATTAGAAGACAGTTTGCTCACTTTTTCCTAAGATGGGTCAACAAATCGCAGTCTCTTTCAGCAGAAGACAGTTCGTTCCGCTTAAGGATTTCTCGACAGGGTCGGTAAATGGCAGTCTCTTTCAGCAAAAGACAGTTTGTTCCCTTTGAGATAACGGATGGCAGTCTTCTTCATGAAGACAGTTCGTTTAAGAATTCTTATTTTAAAGTCAGCAAATGGCAGTCTCCTCAATTAGAAGACAGTTTGCTCACTTTTTCCTAAGATGGGTCAACGAATGGCAGTCTCTTTCAGCAGAAGACAGTTCGTTCCGCTTAAGGATTTCTCGACAGGGTCGGCAAATGGCAGTCTCTTTCAGCAGAAGACAGTTTGTTCCCTTTGAGATAACGGATGGCAGTCTTCTTCATGAAGACAGTTCGTTTAAGAATTCTAATTTTAAAGACAGCAAATGGCAGTCTCCTCCATTAGAAGACAGTTTGCTCACTTTTTCCTAAGATGGGTCAACGAATGGCAGTCTCTTTCAGCAGAAGACAGTTCGTTCCGCTTAAGGATTTCTCGACAGGGTCGGCAAATGGCAGTCTCTTTCAGCAGAAGACAGTTTGTTCCCTTTGAGATAACGACTGGCAGTCTTCTTCATGAAGACAGTTCGTTTAAGAATTCTAATTTTAAAGTCAGCAAATGGCAGTCTCCTCCATTAGAAGACAGTTTGCTCACTTTTTCCTAAGATGGGTCAACGAATGGCAGTCTCTTTCAGCAGAAGACAGTTCGTTCCGCTTAAGGATTTCTCGACAGGGTCGGCAAATGGCAGTCTCTTTCAGCAGAAGACAATTTGTTCCCTTTGAGATAACGGATGGCAGTCTTCTTCATGAAGACAGTTAGTTTAAGAATTCTAATTTTAAAGTCAGCAAATGGCAGTCTCCTCCATTAGAAGACAGTTTGCTCACTTTTTCCTAAGATGGGTCAACGAATGGCAGTCTCTTTCAGCAGAAGACAGTTCGTTCCGTTTAAGGATTTCTCGACAGGGTCGGCAAATGGCAGTCTCTTTCAGCAGAAGACAGTTTGTTCCCTTTAAGATAACGGATGGCAGTCTTCTTCATGAAGACAGTTCGTTTTGCTTAAAGATTCCTCAGCAAAGTCAGCAAATGGTAAGTCCCTTCATCAGAAGTGACAGTTTGCATCCAGTTCCTTTTCTCAAGCCATGTCCTTGAAGAAGTTGATCCCTATTCTTAGCGGTAACTTATTGTTCTCAGCAGCTTATCGTCAACCATTGAGGCGATAATTCAATTTTCTTCTACCTTCAACTATTGAGTTGGTAGCTTATCGTCAACCATTGAGGCGGCAATTCAATTTGCTTCTACCTTCAACTATTGTGTTGGTAGCTTATCGTCAACCATTGAGGCGGTAATTCAATTTTCTTCTACCTTCAACTATTGAGTTGGTAGCTTATCGTCAACCATTGAGGCGGTAATTCAATTTGCTTCTACCTTCGACTATTGAGTTGGTAGCTTATCGTCAACTATTGAGACGGTGATTCGATTTTCTTCTACCTTCAACTATTGAGTAAGAGGATGGTCCACGAATCAAAATGTTATCGTCAGTGGTACGGAGATACATCTCTTCATATCATCAGTGGTACGATGGTGTGTTAACGAAAAATTGGTATTCTGATTCAGGATGCGTACTTTCTCATCCCCAGTGAAAGAGGATGCCCCCCTTTATCATCTCCGGCGAAAGGTGATTGCTTTAACCTCTCTGGTGCGAAATGTTTCCCCAGAGAAGTTTCTTTTCCCACCAAAGTTTCATCTCTCCAACAAAGTCTTGCCTTCCCCAGTGGAGTTATGCCAGCAAGACATTTGTTCCCCTAGTGGAATCCTTTTCCTCCCCAGTGTTGTCGTGTTTTATCCTCATCATATGCATTCATTGCATAGCATCTTAGGTTCAAAAATTGTGCTTTATATATTTAAGTCTCTTCGATTTTGTCAAAACGAAGATTTCCAATCATCGTATCTCCAAATCGAAGAAACTTAAATAGGGGCATCTGTCATACCCCAATTTTTGACCCTAAGATCACACATCATTTGCATACCAATCATCAATCAAGAAGTTTTAACTTAGAACTCTACTTGTGGTGTTATGCTCAATTCATCTGCAAGGGAATCATCAAGCACCCATGTTTAGTCTTGTATATATTGTTTTACTAACCAAAATACCAAAAATATTGCCTTGTGCTTTGGTGTGTTTGTGTTTTGTAGGTACCAAGTCATAACATCCATCAAAAGGAGCATTTTTCAACATTTTCACTATGCAAATCGATTTGCATAAGGTGTAAGTCGATTTACACAACTGTTTCTGCACCAGATTTGCTTCTGCCATCAGTGCAAATTGATTTGCATAAGACAGCAATCGATTTGCATAACTGTTTTTGCCCCAGATTTTGCCTTTTTCAGCTATGTAAATAGATTTGCATAAAGTGTAAATCGATTGCACCAGTGCGAATTTGGAAAAATGAAGGCAAAATTCAGCTTTTGAAAGTGTTGACATCATTTGCAAGCATGGGAAGCATGACTTAGCTCTTGTATTTGATTACCTACATCATTTAATCATAAACCCTCATGTGATTGCATCAAGACCATTGGATCTCATTTTTGGCTCCAAATCCTTTTCCCAAGCCTAATTCTATTTTCCAATCCTAACTCCAAGCCACAAAATTTCCCAAGCCTAAGTGCTATAAATTGAGGCATTCCCCTCCTCATTTTTCAAGCTTTGATAGCCAAAAAACTTATTGCAAATTCATTTCTTGAAGCTTTGATAGCCAAGAAACTTATTGCAAATTCTCTCCTCACCTCTTCCAAACCCATCACTCAAAGCTCTTTTTCTTCCACACAAATTAGTGAGTCACATCTTGAACCTCACTAATTTAGAGCTAAACTTCAACATAAACACTACTTTTCTTCATCAATTGTGAGAGATCAAGGCTTGTGGTTGTGTGTTCTTGAAGAAGATTCAAAGTTTGTGAAAGATTTGGTAAAATTCTAGATCGATTCCATAATTCAAGATGTGATCCATTGTTGTTTATGCTTGATGCACCTTTGGTGCTACATTGATGTGTTTTGCTGGCTTACTTGATACATTTTCGTGCACAAATTGATCCAAGATCACAAGGTGTTTGGTTTTATGTTTAAACAAGTTTTCTTCTCTTTATTTGCTGTTTTTTGAAAATTGTGTTGTGCAAATCGATTTACATCTGGTGCAAATTGATTTACACAACTGAAAAACTGTGCAGATTTGAAAACAGAGTTATGCAAATCGATTTACATCTGGGCAGAATGCTTGTTTTTGTGGTTTTTGACTTGTTTTTGGTTCTAACTCATCTTCTACTCCATTCTTTTGATATTTTCTTTGAATCACAAGTTAGAGGCTTAATTTCTCTCTAATTTCAATGGACTTAGGGCGTCGATAGGATGAGAATCCAAATCCGCAAAATTATGTGATTGAAATTATGGATGAAAGGAGCTTTTAATGTGGTTCCATCTTTTGTTTCTCTTTATTTTGATCGATGAAAGTCTTAATACCTTGAGAATTCTTATGGATTCTTGGTAAAGACTAGATCACTCACCATTTTTCTTTTCGTGCGGTATTGCTTTCGGAGAGTGATCTACATATCGCTTCTCTCGCATGCATTAGCACATAAAGTTTTGACCGGCCTCGTTGTAGGGTGATTTCTACATAAATCACTTGGCGATCTGCTTAACATAGCGCAATATTTCGTGTCCCGAATCAAAAAGATCAAATATGGAAGAGAATTGTATGCAGTTGATTTAAGACTTATGGAGGTTTATCGTGTAGTCGCTATGATTTTATCAAGCTTCTGATAAATTTCTATTGAATTTAAATCCGAGTACATCCTTCACTCACCATCGATCTTCATTACTAACTTTGATAACATACTTGACAAGTTTCAAGATGGTTATCTTTAACATCTAACAATTGACTTTAATTTCCGCACTTTATTGTATTGCTCTTTATATTTCTCGCTTTATCGCTTTATTTTATCATTTCATCATATTTACATTCCGCTATTTTTCCTTTGTCCATTTGGACGTTTATATTCCGCTATTTTCTCTTTGTCCACTTGGACATATGTTTATGTTTCCGCCATTTTCTTTTGTCCACTTGGACCATACTTTACTTTTATGCTAAAACACTAATAAACAACAAAAATCTAAAAAACACCTAAAGCTCTCTTTTGGACTATTGGTTACTATCCTGAGCATTTTGGAGATTCGGACTTATGGACTTAAGACCTCTGGACCCTTATTCTGTTATTACTCTGCTGTTATTCTGTGTGTCTGGCATTGGATTGTTGTCTGTTTGTGCATGCAGGTATTTCCTTGAAAGCCCTTGATGGTTAATTCTAAGGCATTGATATAAGGATTTTACCCGAAAACAGCCGTTACTCTGCCCGATTTTCGTCAGAATTTTTAATGTGCTTGATGCAAAGTGGTGCTAAGATAATAAGTTCATCTGGATCCCCAAGTGGTAATATGTGTTGGTATTGATAAGTCCAAAGGATGGGAAATCAACCTTGACTCATAATGTCAAGTGTTGGCTTCTTAATTTGGTTAGACCGTTTCTTTCCTTAGCTTTTATTTTATGTACTAGGTTAGCCTCTTCATCTCCTCCCACTTCTTAAATTTTCAAAATCTTCTCCCTTTTTCAAAAAACCTTCTTATGTTTGCAAACCTTTTCAAAACCTTTTTTCTTAAAAAAATATCTTTTGCCCTTAGTGGCCTTTTCCTCTTTTTCTTCAAAAGTCTAGACACTATTAATTGTCGAAACGAGTGGTTATACCCCACGATTTTGAAATTGATTGATATAATGAGATCTTTTCCGCGTGAGAGAGCTAGTGGCATACTCGTTGATTTTATCCGAGTTGGAGCCCTTCTTTCATTTGCGAAGCAAAGAACTCATTTGTTCTCATGCTCAAGATCAATGGCTGAGTATTTCTCTCCGATGATGATAAAGTGTTTATTCGTTTTAAAAAACATTTTTCCCTTTTTAGCGGAACTACATTAGCTCTGACTTCTCCATTGCACCGAGGAGGTATGTAGGCCCAAGACTTAATGTCTTGCCGAGCTTATTTTAAAAATAAAACAAACCCTTTTTTAGCACATACAACACAGATTTTCAAAAAGGTTCCTGTGGAGTACCACAGATATGAGGGGTGCTTAAAACCTTCCCCTTGTATAAGCAACACCCGTACCTAAGATCTCTTCTTTTTGTTTTAAAAAAACAAACTTTGGGTTTTATTCGTTCTTTTCCCTTTTCCTTTGGAAACAATAAAGCGCGGTGGCGACTTTCACTGAAATATTGATTCAAGTCAATCCTATGGCTTCGATATCATATTTTCCCTGCTACACCACGGTCCGAATCGTAACTTAGTACCTGGTCTACTTCGATTCAGCATACACACACATAAGCAAACGCTAAAGCACGCAAGCAGACAACCCCGATTGTTTAACAAAAACAATGGGCATCAATAGAATGATCATATTTCATATAATATAGCATTCTTATTCCAGCATAACATAGCAGTTAGAAACAATGAGCTAGTTCAGTCTACTATACACAATTTACATAGTATTAGTGTCGCACTTTAACTAAAAGTATGTCAGATATACCGAAAAATAATATTTAGACACCAAGGCTAATTTTCCTATATAGTATACTTTATTAGCTTTCTAACGGTATATGGTACGCGTCAAACGGGTACACGAAGTGGGAGTTATGAATTTTTGAAATTCTGGTCAGCATGCAGAGTAACAGGTTACTTAATTTCAAGTAACCGGTTACTTCAGCCCAGAATCCATTTTTTTCACTTTTCGCTCCCAGGTAACCGGTTACCTCATCCAAGTAACCGGTTACTTCACCTGCAGAACCCCAAATTCTGCATTTTAAAGCTTCTAAACCAGTCTCAATACTTCTAATTGATTCTAAACATCACCTATATCATTTCCACGAATTTTAACATGCAACACTGATCAAGATATACCAGTCAATGACTAATCAAAAACAACTAACAATCAACACAATTAACATGTTAGTGACATGAATTTATGATTATCTCTCACAAAATCCCTAACCCCAATTATAACCCTAACATGCAAATTCCCCAAGCCACTATCTAAGGACTCACCTTGGATCAATGGAGCTTTAGATGATGAACATGCTGCAATTGAGTTCCTATCTTGACCAAAACTCCAACTCCAAACTCATCAAACCCGTAGCCCATTCTTCATCACATTCAGCATGCATGTCCCAACTTCAAACTCGTTTTTCTCCTTCAAAACAGAAGCTATAAATGCGAACCATAGGTGCAAATCGAAGAGAAATTCGTTAGCTTTCCAATGGGACCAGAATCGTTACGATCGGAGTTACGAGTTGAGAGATATACCTGATTTAGTGGAGGCTATTCTTAGAGTGCGAAAATGCAAATATGAATATGAGTTCCTCTTCCTCTTCCATGCCTTTAGTTCTTTTTACTTCATAAAATTCTGACTTGGATAATACTAACCCACCAAACATGCCCTTAGTCACATGCATCATTGTTACATGTCCAAAATGTCCCTAAACTAAGTGACATTTACACCTTTGCCATTTAGTTTGTTTCCAACTAATATTCTTCCATCCCAACTAACTTTTCTCAAATTAGGGATTAAATTCATAACTCCTCCTTGGCACTTCATATATAATCTTGCTAGGATTAATGTGAGATATTACAACAACACAGTTAGTATAATTGTTGAAACATGTTCTGTTAATGTTTTGAATACTACAAACTATGTTATTCAAGAAACTCCAAAGTGATTTCATCAATTTATCATCTAAACAACTTATGGCCTTTATCAAACAAAGAGTTAAAATGATGATTCAAGAATGTACTGACAACGAACAAAGCTTTAAGAACAAATGGATTCTCAGAAGTTCAATAAGTAATTCTCAGAATTATGGTCCCAGAATTACTCCTTCAGATCTTGCATCATAGAGTTACTCTCCAGAATTATGGCCCCAGAGTTACTCTCCAGATTTACGGTCCCAGAGTTACTTGTCCCAGAGTTACTCGTCCCAGAAGTACTGTCCGAGAGTTACTCTCCAGAAGTACTAGTCCCAGAGTTACTCGTCCCAGAGTTACTCCTCCAGATTTACTCTGCCAAGAATAAGTCTTTGTTGAAATAGTCAAATGTCAGAATTTGCAGCACGTCAGAAGTACTCTGAACCAAGACCAAGTCATACCCAAGACCAAGTCCTACAAAGACAAATCTTCCAGCACTTCTCAAAAGAAACTCTCGGCCTTCCTTCACTCTTGGCTTGGCACTATAAATACAAGTCTCATGCTTTATTATTGGGCACCAAAAATATCCAGAAGCATACAAAGAAAGCCAAAGTCTTTATTCACAAAGTATTCATACTCTCTATATATTATCTTTAGCTCTCACTACCATATAGTGATCAAAATATATTAGAGTCATCATACACATTCTATATTTAAAATACTCACTGCCATATGGAGAGTATTTAGGAATTTATTGTAAACCTCCTAAGATCACAAAGTATATCATAGATATACAAACCAATCATTTTGTAAGCTATCTGTAAGCTATACCATTCAGAAGTGTAAGCCTGGTGAGGCTAAGAATACATAGAAGAAAAAACTATTGTAAGAAGTATCAATAAAGGATAATCTCACAGGGTGTGGGGACTGGACTAACCAAGTTGGTGAACCAGGATAAGTTTTCTTGTGTTCTTTATTTACTGTCTTTTTCTTATATTATCCATAACTATATTTTATCACACACAATAACACTAATTACTTGAACTCCTAAAGTTATTACTAATCACTTTCTTCTTATCAAAGACAAAATTTTTAAATACTTATATAAATTTTAAAAGGTACACAATCCAACCCCCCTTGTTGTGTCGTACCTTATTCCATCAATTGGTATCAGAGCTCCGTGCTTTGAATATACAGAACACTTAACCGTGTTAGAGTTAATCGATCAAACAGGAAATGGCTGATACAAAGTTTATAGCTGAAGGAGGATCATCACATAGGCCTCCTTACTTTAATGGTTCTGACTACTACTACTGGAAAGGTAAGATGAGATTGTTTCTAATATCTAATGATAACAACATGTGGTCTCTGGTTGAAAATGGAAACTACACACCAATGACTACTGCAACAGACACAGTTGCGTCAATTCCAAAAATTCAGTCACAATGGACAAAAGAAGAAAACGACAAGGTACTACTAAACTCTAAAGCTCAATTTATTTTATCATGTGCTCTTAGCAGGGAGGAATACGACCGAATAGAAGAATGCACAACTGCTAAAGAAATCTGGGATTCTCTCAAAATACATCATGAAGGAACAAGCCATGTTAAAGAAGAACGAATTGATCTAGGAGTTAGGAAATTTGAAACCTTCGAAATGAAGGAAGAAGAAACCATAGATGAAATGTTCTCTAGATTCACGGTAATTGTCAATGAACTGAGATCACTGGGTAAGGCTTATACTGCTCATGAAAGAATTATAAAAATCTTGAGATGTCTTCCAAAAATCTGGAGACCTATGGTAACAGCTATCTTACAAGCCAAAGATCTAAAGATTCTACAAGTTGAAGAACTTATAGGATCTCTTCGCGCTCATGAAGGTATCCTCAATGAAGATAAACCACAAAGAAAAGGAAAAATGATAGCTCTTAAAACTTCTCAAAATTCTGCATCTCAAATCTCCACCTCACAAGGAACAAATGAAGAAGAAACCGGATTCCTATCTGAAGATGAGAATGATTTGGCTTTAATCTCTAGAAGGATTCAACAGATGATATTAAAAAGAAATCAGAACAGAAGATCATTTCAACCTAGGAAAGATTACCAGAAACCAGAGATTGACAAAAGCAAGATTACATGCTATGGATGCAACAAACTTGGACACTTCAAAACAGAATGTCCACACAAAACTCAAAGAAATTTCTCCTCTAAAAAGAATTCTATGCTCGCACAATGGGATGATTCAGAAAACTCTAACTCTGAAACTGAAGATGAGGAAGCTAACCTATGCTTGATGACCAACTCTGACTCTGAAGAGGTAAGTACACCAAACTTCTGTTATACTTGCAAAGAGATAGGAATTATGTTTGATAATCTATTAGAAGATTCAAATATCTTAACTCAGAGATGCTTAATCCAAAGAGAACAAATTCATACTCTTAAAACTGAAAAAGAAGATCTAATAAAATCTAACTCAAAACATTTAGAAACCATTAAGGAGTTACAAAAGGCATACTCATATTTATCATTACATCAGAAAGCTATTAATGAAAAATTCAAACCTTCTAGCAATCAAGATAAAATTAAAAATCTTGAAAGTCAAGTAGAAACTCTCACTAAAGACATGACTTCATTTGTAAAATCTACTGAAACCTTTCAAAAAATAATGGGATCTCAATCAGGGGTTTTTGATAAAGCTGGCTTAGGTTTTAAGCAATCTGAAAATCAAATGATTTATGAGAATTTTTTTCTTCCAAACAAAAATAGAACTAAGACCCAAATAAAAGAAAAAATTCCTTTGAAAAAGAAAGACATTACTAAACCAAAATGTTGTTATTGTAAAAAAACAAATCATCTTGAAAAACATTGTTATTTCAAAAAGAAAACCAATGTATCAACAAATCATGTCTCTAACAATAAAGGATCCAAAGAAATATGGGTACCCAAAAGGCTACTAACACTTCATGCAGGAATGTCTTCTAACCCTCAAGAAAAAGCCTTGGTACTTGGACAGTGGATGCTCAAGACATATGACTGGAGATAGGGAAAGCTTTGTCTCTTTCAAAAATAAAGAAGGTGGAACTGTAACCTTTGGAAACAATGATAAAGCAAAAATCAAAGGTATTGGTTCCATAGGTAAAAAGGGTACTATATTTATAAACAATGTGCAATACGTGGAAGGATTAAAACACAACCTTCTTAGCATCAGTCAACTATGTGATGATGGCTATGAAGTTAATTTTAATCAAAATTCATGTATTGTAAAAATCCCATTTTCTGACAAAATTCTTTTTCTAGGAAAAAGGCACAAAAATCTTTATACATTTTACTTAGATGATCTTTCATCTGAATCTTGTTTTTTATCCAAGGAAAAGGATAAATGGCTATGGCACAGAAGATGTGGTCATACAAGTATGAAAAATATTTCAACACTTTCAAAATTAGATCTTGTTAGAGGTCTTCCCAAACTAAATTTTGAAAAAGACTCAATCTGTGAAGCTTGCATAAAAGGCAAACAAGTCAAAAGTAGTTTTCATTCAAAAAATATTGTGTCAACACACAAACCTTTAGAAATTCTTCATATTGATTTGTTTGGCCCTGTAAAAACTTCAAGTCTAAGTGGAAAAATATATGGGTTTGTTATTGTTGATGATTTCTCAAGATACACATGGGTACTTTTCTTAAAAAATAAAGATGAATCTTTTGAAGCATTCAAAATCTTTTGCAAAAAAGTTCAAAATGAAAGAAATTCAAATATTGTTGCTGTAAGAAGTGATCATGGAGGAGAATTTGAAAATATTTCCTTTAAAACTTTCTTTGATGAAAATGGTATATCTCATAATTTCTCCTGTCCAAGAACACCTCAACAAAATGGTGTTGTAGAGAGAAAAAATATAACTCTGCAAGAAATGGCTAGAACTATGATTAGTGAATCAAATGTTGAAAAATATTTCTGGGCTGAAGCTATTAACACTTCTTGCTATGTTTTAAATAGAGTAACCATAAGGAAAATCTTGAAGAAAACTCCTTATGAACTATGGAAAAATAGAACTCCAAATATTTCATATTTTCATATCTTTGGATGCTATTGTTATATTCTTAACAACAAAGATTCTCTAGGAAAATTTGATTCAAAATCTGACGAAGGCATTTTTCTTGGTTATTCTTCAACCTCAAAAGGTTAGCGAATTTACAATTTGAAAAATCAATGTGTAGAAGAAAGCATGCATGTTATGTTTGATGAACTGAATGTTGCAGCTTTAGAAAAATCTCACGAGGATGAAGTAACCGATCTAGAAACAATTCCCAACACTCAATCAACAAATACAAGCAACACTATGTGAACATCACCCAAGAAGCCAAAAATACCTCTGAACAACCTACTGCAAATCCTCCAAAAGGATGGAAAAGTGTAACTGATCATCCTCATGAACAAATAATAGGAGACACCTCTGATCAGGTAAGAACTAGAAATTTCTTTAAAGATAACTCTAATAACATGGCAATGATATCTCAGGTAGAACCAAAGAATATCAATGAAGCATTAAAAGATGAATCTTGGATGGAAGCCATGACAGAAGAATTATCTCAGTTTGAGAAAAGCCAAGTTTAGAAACTGGTTCCTTCTCCTCAAGATAAAACTATTATTGGTACAAGATGGGTGTTCAGAAATAAACTTGATGAAAATGGAAAAGTAATCAGAAACAAAGCTAGACTTGTAGCTCAAGGCTATAATCAACAAGAAGGTATAGATTATGATGAAACATATGCACCCCTGGCAAGGTTAGAAGCTATTCGAATTCTCTTAGCATATGCTGCTCATAAGAATATTAAACTTTTTCAAATGGATGTAAAAAGTGCCTTTTTAAATGGGTTCCTAAACGAGGAAGTATATGTTCATCAACCACCTGGTTTTGAAAAACATTCTCATCCTAATCATGTCTTTAAACTAACAAAAGCATTATATGGTCTTAAACAAGCTCCTAGAGCTTGGTATGACAGACTTAGTATTTTTCTCATTAAAAATGATTTTCTCAGAGGAAAAATTGATACAACTCTTTTCAAAAAATCACACAAAAATGACTTACTAATAGTTCAAGTATATGTTGATGACATCATATTTGGTTTAACAAATGAAAAAATGTGTGATGATTTTTCAAAACTGATGCAAAGTGAATTTGAAATGAGTATGATGGGTGAACTCAACTTCTTTCTGGGTTTACAAATAAAACAACTCCAAAATGGAATTTTCATATGTCAAGAAAAATACATTAAAGATTTATTAAAAAAATTTGGAATGAATGAAGCAAAAATTATGGTAACACCTATGCATCCCTCTTCAAACCTTGATAAAGATGAACAAGGACTATCCGTATCAGAAAAGGAATATCGAGGTATGATTGGTTCATTATTATATTTAACTGCCAGTAGGCCTGACATTGTCTTTTCAGTAGGTCTATGTGCACGTTTTCAAACTGACCCTAAGGAATCACATTTGACTGCTGTCAAATGCATTTTTCGATATCTCGTTGGTACCACTGACATTGGTCTATGGTATGAAAAAGGAAATCACATCAACTTAATAGCTTACTGTGATGCTGATTATGCTGGAGACAAAATAGAAAGAAAAAGTACAACTGGAGCGTGTCAATTTCTAGGACAAGCTCTTATTACATGGTCTTGCAGAAAGCAAAATACAATTGCTCTATCAACCACTGAAGCAGAATACGTGTCTGCTGCAAATTGCTGCTCACAAATTTTATGGATAAAAAATCAACTGGAAGACTACTCACTTCAATACTCCAAGGTATCAATTTTTTGTGATAATACCAGTGCTATAAACTTGTCAAAAAATCCTATTCAACACTCGAGATCTCAACACATTGAAATAAAACATCATTTTGTAAGAGATCACGTTCAGAAAGAAAATATAGAACTCATTTTTGTAGATACAAACAATCAATTAGCAGATATTTTCATCAAACCTCTAGTGGAAGATAGATTTAATTTTCTAAAATCAAAATTATCTATTATCAAAATACCTAAGTAAATATAGCTCTCTTTTATTTTTCCTTTACCTATAATATATTAAAAAAAAAATATTATATATATTTTTTTTGTTGCTCTTAATAATATATATATTAGAATTTTAATTAATCAAAATTTGCTTATATTAAGTGTTTTCCAAAAATCACGTGTTTTCTTCTTTGCCTTTCTCGTTTCTCTATATTTCTTCATCATTACACAAAAAACTGCCTCTTCCCTTACCAATCAAATCAACACACTTTCTACCAACTTCTCATCAAATCAGTGATCTTCCCAACGTTTTCAAATGATTCAACTTCATCTCTCTTAAACCCTTGAAATGGTATTCAAAGTCACCACAACTATTGTTCCATTTGCTGATACTATATTCACGCCTCCTTCCAAAACACAGAAAAACCTCTCCATGGAAAAACCACCCACCAAGCACCGCACCACCACCACTCGACAAAAATCAACCATGAAATCCACTGACTCTCGTCCAACACCCACCACTCCCACCCGTCGCTCAGCACGACATGCAAACACCTCTCATGATTCCACTCCATCTGAGCAAGATACAGAAAAATCTCGAAACCCTAATTTTCCTCTTCCCTCAACCCAGATCGTCTCTGCTCCTCAACCCACCAAACCATCCTCGTCACACATTTCCACTCAATCAAGCGAAGGAACCTCCCTTGTTTCTTCGTCATTCCAAGCCTATGATCATCCCTCTGAAGTCTCAACCAAAGAGTTCATCTCTGATGATGATGTTCGTTCTCTCTATAACAACAAATGGCGTTCACTCCCTATTGTTGCCGGCAAAACCGTTAACTTGGATAGTTACTCAATCTGGGGTTATGATATAAACGAGCTCGCAATAGCCACAGGTTGGACAAACTTTCTCCAACTCTCTGATGTCTTCTACCCTAGATTAGTTAGAAGCTTTTTTGCTGCTATTGAAACCTCTAACAGTAATACACAGCTAATCTCATCTGTTAAGGGTCGTCAAATAACTCTAACCCCAGAGCTCCTTTGCGACATTCTGCATGTCCCAAACAATGGACTTCATCTCTTCAATGATGACTGGCCCTCATCTTATAACTTGGATATTGAATCCTACAGACTTTCCATCTCCAAACATCAAACTGAACGTTTTGTGTCTGCCAACCTTGAACCTCTCAGCCATATCATTCATAACTTCTGTATTCACACTATCCTTCCAAGAAAAGGCAGTATGGAACGAGTTACTGATAAAGACCTACTTGTCATCTATCATTTCTCAAAGAAAACTCCTCTCAATATAGGGTATTTGGTGCTCAACTATATCAAACACACTGGTCTAAGAGCAATAAGCGCTCCTTATGGTATGCTTCTTACCAAAATATTCAAGCACTTTAATGTTCCTCTGGATGATGAAGACTCCTTTGAAATCAACAAAATACTGGATGCCTCCAAGCTAAAGCGCATGAAAATTCCTTCTCTCAAGCGTGCACCATCACCTAAACCTGAAACCAAATCAAAACGCAGACGCCTTGTTAAGCAATATGCTCCAATTGAACCATTAACAACAGGTATCGAATCTTCTAACTCTCCAAATAGCCTGACAACAAACTCTCCTATTCCACTATCTGTGGCTCTTCCAAACACTGCTGACCTAGAATCTCCACAAAAGTCATCACCAATTTCTCCTCATAACTCTGAATCCATGTCTCCAAACTCAAAGCAAATAGCTAAACCATCTCCTGAAACCACATAATGCATTGACCTAACTTCAACCTCACCAATACCAGTAGAATCCTCACCACAAACGGTTGTCATCTCTCAAGCTCCAGTTTCTCTTCCAACTGAAACTATCTCAAATGTTGAAAATCCTTCAACTCTGGAGACTTCTGACACTGACATGATCAACATTTTCGCTCTTGAAAACCTTCTTTCAAGTCCTCCTGCTGCTTCAGCTCACCAACCACCCTCACCAATATCTCCACACACTCCTGCTTCCAATCCAAACCCGGATGCTCAGTTGTCCTCACTCATATCCATGCTTGAAGCTGAATTATTAACTCCACCTGCTTCAAATCAACAAACCTCAATTATCCCCCATGTTGTCACCTACACTTCCCCTTCTATGACAATAGTTCCTGTCTCTAACACCTCACCATTGAATTCTCCAAAATCCTATAAAGAACCTTCTCCTCCAAGAATTCAACTCACTTCCATTGACCACACAGACTCTGATGATCTTACTGCTCAGATAGAAGCCTTCTTCAACAACCCCATTCAACTACCTGAATAAACTAGTCTTACAGAAACACATGCTATGCCTTCTGTTCCACAATCTGATCCTTATGTCTTCCAAACAAACTCTCCAATCTTTTCCTCTCCAAAGGAAGATGATGACAACTCTTTCAATGTTCAAACTCTTCTTGCTCCAAGGTATGACTCATCACCCCCAAGAAACACCACTAATAATTCCAATACCCTTCCTCAGCATCCCATCGGATCCATCACATCCTCATTCTTTAACAATTTCCCCAACATTGGTAATCGTCCTCTTGTTTATCCTCGAACTACAACCTCATCTGATACGGTTAACCCCCATCAGGGCGTCTCTCTTCGGTCACTTACAGCTCTACAAAAGCAATTAATGGCTTACCAAAAATTCTGGATTGAGTATGTCACTGAACAAATGTGCCCACGGTTTCCAGGAATGCTTCCTCCGGATCCCTCTCAGATTCAGTTTCCAATTCTGCCATTATACTCTGAGGCAACATCTGATGATGAACCATCTGGTTCTTAATCCTCTCGTCCTTTATCTTTTGGTGCCCCCTTTCTTTTTGTATGTTTGACAAAAGGGGGAGAACAAGCTTTGACCAAAGCTTTGTTTTGTTTAAGTTCTTTGTACTTTATTTATCTATTGTTCACTAGGACTTTGTATTAAATTTAGCAGTAGTCCTCTAGGATCTTTTTGTTTGTGCACCAAAATATTGATGTAAATCATTTGATGTATTGATCCTCAAACATTAATCAAATACTGCTATCTAATCAACATGTGTTTCAAATGCTTTTAAATTCATTTACTATATATGAACTAACATATTCAGGGGGAGCATTTGCCCTTTCAAAGTATGCATCTTTTCAGGGGGAGTTTCAAAGTCCTTACTCAAAGAAACTAAAATAAAAAGTTTGTCACCATTCAAAAAGGGGGAGAATGTTGAAACATGTTCTGTTAATGTTTTGAATACTACAAACTATTTTATTCAAGAAACTCCAAAGTGATTTCATCAATTTATCATCTAAACAACTTATGGCCTTTATCAAACAAAGAGTTAAAATGATGATTCAAGAATGTACTGACAACGAACAAAGCTTTAAGAACAAATGGATTCTCAGAAGTTCAATAAGTAATTCTCAGAATTATGGTCCCAGAATTACTCCTTAAGATCTTGCATCATAGAGTTACTCTCCAGAATTATGGCTACAGAGTTACTCTCCAGATTTACGGTCCCAGAGTTACTTGTCCCAGAGTTACTCGTCCCAGAAGTACTGTCCGAGAGTTACTCTCCAGAAGTACTAGTCCCAGAGTTACTCGTCCCAGAGTTACTCCTCCAGATTTACTCTGCCAAGAATAAGTCTTTGTTGAAATAGTCAAATGTCAGCATTTGCAGCACGTCATAAGTACTCTGAACCAAGACCAAGTCATACCCAAGACCAAGTCCTACAAAGACAAATCTTCCAGAACTTTTCAAAAGAAACTCTCGGCCTTCCTTCATTCTTGGCTTGGCACTATAAATACAAGTCTCATGCTTTATTATTGGGCACCAAAAATATCCACAGGCATACAAAGAAAACCAAAGTCTTTATTCACAAAGTATTCATACTCTCTATATATTATCTTTAGCTCTCACTACCAAATAGTGATCAAAATATATTAGAGTCATCATACACATTCTATATTTAAAATACTCACTGCCATATGGAGAGTATTTAGGAATTTATTGTAAACCTCCTGAGATCACAAAGTATATCATAGATATACAAACCAATCATTTTGTAAGCTATCTGTAAGCTATACCATTCAGAAGTGTAAGCCTGGTGAGGCTAAGAATACATAGAAGAAAAAACTATTGTAAGAAGTATCAATAAAGGATAATCTCACAGGGTGTGGGGACTGGACTAACCAAGTTGGTGAACCAGGATAAGTTTTCTTGTGTTCTTTATTTACTGTCTTTTTCTTATATTATCCATAACTATATTTTATCACACACAATAACACTAATTACTTGAACTCCTAAAGTTATTACCAATCACTTTCTTCTTATCAAAGACAAAATTTTTAAATACTTATATAAATTTTAAAAGGGACACAATCCAACCCCCCTTGTTGTGTCGTACCTTATTCCATCAATAATTTCTTCTATCGAGTTGAGACACTCTCGTCGCCTCTACTCGATAGTCTAATAATTCTTAATTTGATGTCACACCACACCCTTTCAACATGTGAGAGACATATAATCTGCATCTACTTTTAAACATATTCGTAAAAGCTTGAACTTTTAAAACAGAAAAATTGGAATAATTTATAAAATTTCTCGTAACAAATTGGACAGAGAATCTACATGAGGTATGTCATAAGACAATCCTCATGGTCCTAAATTCCTAATCGACTATTCAAACATAGCTAAAAATATTAAGCATGCATAAAATTAAGCAAAGGTATGAGCATCATAATGTAAAAAAGAAATAAACAAGACATGTATTGCAAAAAACCTCGTTGTTACAAACTTGCTCCACAAAGACTTTTACAATTAGTGGCAGAAAAGGGGAAAATGCATAAAATAATTAAAGTGCAGAGTAAAATAAAATGGTACAAAGCTTGTGTCATTCTTCTCCGCTTACATCTTATTTATAGGCTTCTGTGGCACTAATAGAGAGTAAAAAAAACTAAATCACGAAACCTAATTGAAGGAAATGTAAGGGCTTCAAAACTGAAACGAAAGAAAATCAAAAGTCACTAGTAGTTTGGGGGAATACGACTGTACCACAGTGTTACAGGTTGGCCGTAATCCTTGCTATTTCAAGAATAACAACCCTTTCTTCACCTGTTACACACGTAACATGTTGTTATGGGATGACCGTAACAACCGGATCGCTGCCTTTTTACCACGACAATGCCTCTTTTGCTGGATCTTTATTAATCAGCTCCATTTTCTTGTTGTACGTGAAACATAGACAAAACACCAAAATTTGGAAGTAAATCGCACAAAACAAAATAAAAACTTTTAAAAATTACCTAATTAAAAGACGATTAAAATATTGTTGATCATTATGCATAATTCTTTTTAGTGATTAATCACTAATAAATTGATTTACAAGTTACTTTTTAAAAACGAGAGTGAAATTAATAATCGCTTCAGATTAGGTATCTAGTTTACCACCACCTAGGAATGGATGTGGATCCTTAAAACTCATATTTTTGCTAAGTTTAATTGTTTAATCTTAAAGTATAACTTATCAAGAGATTGAGGAGTTCGTTTAAATTATTAAAAGTTTAATTATTAAAAAATTATGATTGCATAATCTTGAGAATGAATAATCACTTAAGTTAACAAGGTCAATAAGAAGTACAAAGAAAAACTTGTGTCACGCTCATCCCGAACAATTTTTTTTTTTTTTATGAATTTTACAAACATTATCTTTAGTGATTGATTCTCTCAAACAAGCATAAGAAACCTTTTTCTCAATAAATAGACATTTAAATTCAATACTAATCGTAGCAAATTAGCAATCATGTTCGATATTGAGTGGTATTTCACCACAATATTAGTCACAAGAATCCATAATCAACCCCCTTATCTTTTCTCTTTTTTTTTTCCTACTGTTGTGGCGATAGGTAAGTGTAATAAAACTTCTTATTGAATTGATACATGTAATTATTTGGTTATTGTAAAAAGATTAGAAATGGTTGAATCAATAATTCAGCAAAGAGTCATTCATTTTTTTAAAGATTAACTCAATTGGAAAAGAGTTTTTTTTTAATAAGCAATTTGAATATAAGATATCGCACTAGGGGTGCAACCCTTACATCAAGAACACACTAATGGACTATTTTACAAAGCAAAGGTGATTTGTACCAATCATAAAAATTAATTCTACTTGGAAGCTCCTTATGACTAATCCATCTCCATGAAAAGTACAAAATGTTTGATATCACCTCGTCGAAGCAAAAGTTGGCGGTATCAAAAATAATTATATTTCTCATCTTCCAAATGCACCAAATTATAGCTATCCATATAGTGTTTAGGATAGCTTTAGCATTGGTATTCTTCACCTTTTCTTGTATTATCCCAAAACTCTTGAAATCCTCATAAGCAATATTAACATCATCTCCCAACCACAAGAAGATTCTATCCCACACCTCCTTTGTGACTTGGCAATTGAAAAACAAATGATCCAAAGATTCCGGATTGCGGTTGCAAAACGGGCAATCTATAGAAGACAACAAAGACACACCTCTATTTACAAGTTGGTCTTTTGTAGGTATTCTATTGATGATAAATCTCCAAGAAAAAATCTTGATCTTTGCCGGAATGTTTATCTTCCAAATGACATCCAACATCTTGATGATGGTAGTTGGCCAAGCTAGTTCCTTTGCATTAGCAACCAAGTGCGACACGTTAGACACCATGAAATCTCCGTTAGAATTTAAACTCCAACGAAAATCATCCTTTCCCGAAAGGTCCGGCACCATCCTTTGAAGAAGCGATTTCAAGTCCCTAAGCTCCTCGTTGATTACCGTGACCAAAGTAGAAGCGTTGGGGTCCGTCGGCACAACCGAATGCAAAACATCCGCATCTAATATGTCTTCCAAGGACCATGTGGTTTCCCCGTTATTGACAATAAAGACGTCACTAACCGCACTTAATTTGTTGGTTGTACGCTCGAACAAGTGAGGAAAGACAAAACGAAGCGGTTGATCCTCCACCCAACAACTATACCAAAAAAGAATGTGGTTACCTTTCTTGAAATCACACTTAATCCAATCGGCGAAACCTTCCCCCAAATCGTCCTCTTTGATGTCGTTAAGGCAATTGGAAAAGAGTTGATTCACCCACTAAAGAAGAGATCGTGAATTGAACTCAACCACAAAACTCAACTCACTTAAATTTTAGATTTGTTATAGAAGAATTTATAAAAGAATCAAAGCTCATTATAAGACTAGTAACTATGGCTTCTATATGAAACATGTATTGAAGAATTTTATCCTGAATCTGAATATCTATATAAAAAGAGTCCAACAAAAGAATAAAAAACCACAAATTACAAAAAATGAAACTTCCTTAAAAGAATCATCAAAATAAATAAATCAATCACACTTATGTGAAGTAAACTTATTTATCACTGCCTAATTTTTACCAGCAAGCTCAAACTATTGCTATTTTATTTTATTTTTCAATAAATTAACTAATTTTCCAATGCAGGTTTGATGATCTTATTCTTTCATGCTCTCACAAATACTCTCAACAAGAGACAGTAGGAATCCATCTGCCCCATGTTTAGCCACCAAGGATATTGATATTGGAAGATTATCATACATTCCCAATGGTATACTTATCTGCAAATAAATAAATAAAAAATGTTACTGTTAGGAAATTCTAAAGTTCAGTTCATAAAAGAAAAACATAAAAGTCCCATGATAGAGATAGATAGATATATACCTGGCAACCACCAGATAATCCAGCAATAGTTTGAAGCATAAAAGCCTTTTCATTAAATTCTTTTAATTCTGATGGACTTGTCTTCAACTTGGGTGGTGGCCCTGAAACTGTAGGGAGCATGATAACACCAAAGTCCTGCAATTTCATCACACACATATTAACAACTTGACACAGACACACATTTTTTCAGAGACGTCAGTGCTATATTGAAAAAAACTTGTTATAGAATATTACGAGTGATTAAAATTTTTCAGAAAAATACCCCAAGAAGAGCGGTAAGAGCATCACGCCATTCTCCTTTCACAGAATAAGCAACATCAACATTCTCTCCGGTCGACTTTAGAGCCGCTCCAACCATTTCTGTAACTCCAGGGCCTAAATTAGGTTTCACTTCATCAATCCATTCACCATGTGTCTTCTTGAATTCATATTTTGCAATTGTCTGCATAGCATTTGTGAGTGCAGCCAGTGCCGGAACATTATGCTGCGAGTCTTTATTCTCTTCGGTCATAAAATGATTCAAACTCGCAACATTAGCCTTTATATAATCATCAATCTTTTCATGCTTCAATACATCACCTCCATATAACTTCTCTATAGCCTTGATGATAGCTTGAGTAACAGCATCATATGGAATGCTTGAAAGCGGAAAACAGTCATCAGCAATGATAACTTTTGTAGGTCTAACCGGTGTCACTTTCGGTAAATTTAGAAGTACATGACCAACTCTGCTCAAAATCGACGCGTCCCTCGCAAACCAGCCTACATATAAAATCACAGTTAACATGTGAATCCTGATATTGCAGCAAAATACGACCAATGAAGAGACATGTAATTACCTGGAGTATCCAAACTTGGTGCCATTGGAGTAACACCTGTCCTTGGAATAGCGTTATGAGAAGGACGAATACCGAAAATTCCACAGTATGATGCAGGAATTCTCATGCTTCCTATGCAGTCAGTACCTGTCATAAGAAAAAACGAAAGAACATGTTTATATATGAGAACACAAATATTTCAAGTCATATAAATATTAATGTTGAGAATGAAGGAGTAGTTTGTCACCTAAGGAGAAATCAACAAGCTTTGCAGCGACAGCGACAGCGGAACCACTGGAAGATCCTCCAGGAATTCTATCTGGTACACAAGGATTTCTAGGTGTACCAAAGTGTATATTCTCCCCGTTTATACTGCAAAACCATATACTATACTCAATTATTCATATTCATATTCACATATAATATGTACTTGTTGCTTTAAAAAAATTATGTTCATCTAAAATACCCTGGTGATGTTTTTTTGTATAGTTTCCAGCATTAGATAAAAACTTTTAACGGTCTTAATTCATATGGCAATGAATGATTACATACTATCATTTGTAAACTTTTACTATTTTTACATTCAAACTTATAAAAAAGTACTAGTGACACATTTTTCAACATATTTATTTTTACTTGTGAAAAAAAAAAAAAGACAACTAAAAAATATAGATCAGAAATTAAACAATTCAAAAAATTAAAAAATAAACAATTCAATTAATATTTAAATAGACTAATAAATTAAAATATTAATAAAATAAAATATTTATTTGCATTGACTTATTCGAATTCATTTAATAGAATAAATTTTTAGATAATATTTATTAATAAAAACAATAAATAACATTGTTCATAAAAAAATTAGCTTATTTTCATATATTTTTTAAGATAACTAACATTTATTTTTTAATTTAAAATATAAAATATAATAATAATAATTGTTATTTATATTTATTTAAATAATGGAGCGGATAGACATAAATGCTTTTAACTTAGATTTATAAAAAAGTTTTTATTTTTTCTATTTAAAAAAAAAAATTCTAATTTAGACTAAAGTTGGATAGTAAACCCATATTAGTTGACTTGACTATTTTGGGTCCTTAATTTTAAGTAACACAATACCCACGATCAAAATTCACTGTGACTTATAAATTCATGTGCAAGCGACATAATTCATTGCACATATTGAAATTTCAACCAATAAAACTTAAGAGTTAAATGGTTATGTACTAAACTGTCATCTAATAGAAATATATTGTTTAACCATGTTATATCAGTAAATTAAAAATTACAATCTGATTTAGTGAGTGATTAGTGCATCAACTATTTTTTCTAAAAAAATTATTTAAGAAATGTTCGGTTAGAAATTCTCCAAATTTACTATTCAACAAAATCAATTATTTAAAAATATCATGTTAGTAATTCTATAAAATCAATTATGTTGATCCCAAAATCAAATACACACAATAGCTCTTTTAAACACGATCTAGGTCAGTCATTGATTTAAATCTAGACGAGTCCTATTATTTTGAAACTGTGTATCACATAATTTTGGTATAATTAACGTCCCTTACAAATTTTTCTAAATCTTGATTACGTTTCTGACATTTTTATATAGAATGAATGCAATATCTAAAACCAAAAGAAAAAGCTCAAGAAAATCGAACCTATAGGCCAATACATCAGTGACGTTGGAACCAATACAAATTGCACCTGCTTGTAACAAAGTGATAACCGATGGAGCAGTCGATGTAGCCACTTGATGTGTCTTTGCCCATTCAGGACTCCCATAACCAACAACGAAACCTTTCACATCAAACCTATAATTAATGGATTCAAATCCGATTAATTTGATTAATTAATCTTGTTTTAACGATAGAGATTAAAATAAAATGTTACGAAACTTACATGTCTTTGACGGAAAAAGTGAGTGAATTCAAAGGAAGAGAAGGTGATGAATCCAAATGTAAATTGAATTTCTCGACGAATGCACCATAATCTGAATCCATGATTGATGAAAACTTGCAAAGATCGATCCTGTTATTAATTTTTATGAATATATGAATATGAGTATCAAGCCAATTTATATATCAATTTCAAACCCTATTATTGGCTAAACATAAAGAGAATTAATTATTAAGATAATTTCTATTTTTCATTTAACAGCAACAACTACTGGTTATTTATATAGTACTATATCCTTTAAAAGAGATACAAAATCAAAATAGAAATTCTACTCCCTATCCCTATGACTAGGACGTACCTAACAATAAATGGAATAATAAATTGACACGTGGCATAATTAAACTTCTAATAATCATTAATTAAATAGATTGTGTTGAAAAATATGTATGGTAAAACTGGATAGGCCAATTAAAAGAAAAAGATACTAGGAACTTGCATGTACCTTACGTATATAATGATTAATGACAGATGCATGCGTATACAAGAAAAATGAAGAATTTTTAAACTCTCTTCTCTTGTTGTTGTGACTTGTGTCACCAACACATAATATTATAATCAATAAAAGAAGAGAGTTAAAATGTAAATTGATGTTTTAGAGTTCAATCTTTTGATGATATTATTTATTTATATTTATAAGTTAGTAAAAATAAATTGATAGTATTTATAAATGAATAACATTTAAAAGGAATATAAAAAAAGGAAAGAAAATAATACTTCAAATATTTATAGCAAAATATTCAAAATAAAAATTAATTTAATGTTTTATATATTAAAATGACATGGATGGTAGAACATAAAAATTCATTTTTGGAAATCTGGAAGATTTTATCACAAGGATAATTTTATATTTTATGGAATAAAATAAAAGAAAATCCAATAAAATCATTATATTTAAAATAAGATCATTAGTAAAAAAAATACAATAATATGAATTAATTTAACTTTTTTATTAAAAATTAAATATAGTTTTCTTGTAAGATTGACATTATCATATATATAAATAAAAATTACACATTTATTTAGCTTTTTTAACATATATAAAAAATTATTAAGTTTATAAAGTACTTTATAAATATATAATATTATGGTTTTACAAAAATAATTTTGCTATTTAAATATTATATATGTCATCATATATATAACATAAATTGTGTACGAAAAATAATATTATCATTATCTTTTATACATATAGCTATTTGATAGTGACTTTAGCATCAAAGATACTTGTGCAAGTAATTCCTACTTTAGACTATGATACCACTCACTATCTTTACCATCGACATAAGGTCCCCTTTAATTTGCAAGAGATTCACAAATCACATTAAACAAAAAGAATTACTAATATTTAGTGCAATATGAAACGTATTGGTAATGATCATATTTAGTAAATAGTTTTTTTAATAAATAAAAAATTATCTTATAACATAGGTATAAAAAATAATAATCACTAATATTTCTTATAATATTCTTTAATTTTTAAAAGTATACAGGATATACTATATGGTTGTGTTGACCTGACTCGTTGATAGGTAAAATAATTTATTTAATTAATGGTGCAGTGCTATGCTAAGATAAGGATATGAATGATTAAGAAATTAAAGCATAAAGAATGATGAACAAGAGACATCATCAAACGCAAACAAATATAGATGAAGTGGAAAATTTGTGTAGCCTCTTAAAAAGAAAAATGACAAATTAGAAGAATGAAACATTACAGTGATAAGATTTGTGGAAGATGCACCATAGCTGGGATTGTGTGGAAACAAAGGGTGTGAGGTGGTGAGAGAGATGTAGAAAATGAAAGCAAAGAATGAATGGAATATTTGTGTGAATGTTAATGATAGATGTGTGTGTTTAGGACTTTATATATATTTGGTGGGATACTCGCCGCGTACGTCTTGTGTCAACTATTGAGGCCTACGCATCCTTTTTGGCTAATTTCCAAGAAGACTACCAGGCGGCTTGGAAAATATATCTCAAAGACTCTAACAATCAACATATAATACATATATCCTGTTAAGAAAAAAAAGTAGGACAAACATAAAGTCTAAGAATTTGCAAGCAGAGTTTTCACTATTATTCTTAACTAAAATTCATTAACCATTTCAATCGAGTTTTATATATATATATATATATATATATATATATATATATATATATATATATATATATATATATATATATATATATATATATATATATATATATATATATATATATATATATATATATATATATATATATTATTCGCTAATCAGATGTCACATGCAAGTATACATGTATATTTGATTGCAGTAAATGATAAAGATAAGAGTGTCGAACTCATAGAGAGTGGAATAGTTATTTAGGTTGATTTTGAAATTAACTATCTTTGAGTTTTAAGCATGAACAGAGAGAGAAATAATATTTGGTGGTTCACTTAAAACAGATCTTAAAACAATGCAAAGTGATGGTGGAAATATGTCAAGAGTGAGTGAGTTGAGCCATGATCCATTAATAGTTTAATACTGTATATGTAAATATGCATTTATGATATGTTGAGTCGTGACAGACAAGGTCAGAGTGATATTGTGGTGTATCTCTACAACATCAAAACATGCATATAAAGGGCAGGGGAACAAATATCTAACCTCACTTATAACCCTGATATACGTCTATTTGTATTCTAAAATTCTTAATTGTTGCAGCCCTTTATCTCTAAGTGAACTAGGTGAGTAAATATCTCTATCATACTCGTATTAACCACGTTTATTGTGAAATCCACTTGTTGTTAGATTTCTCACAACAACAAGCTTTTATCTATTTCTACGTTTGCCAAATAAAGAAACATATTTATAAACAAGTTATCACATAGCAAAAGAAGTCACTAAGCAACACATCATATAAAATAAAACGACTTAAAATTAACTTCACATTGCTCAACTACAAAAGGGTTATCTCATACTGAGCTAAGTACAAACTACAAACATGGTTCTTAGAAGAAACATCCTTAAACACATAAAGAAAAAGAGATGTAAACCTAAGAGAGACTTGAGAACTTCTTGAGACGGATAATCTTCAAGAGATAACTCCAGTTGTGCCAGAGCTCACCAGCTGGTACCGAATTAGGTGAGAAGAAGAAAACTCTTTCTACTCTCCCCTTTCCTCACACTAAGTAACTCTGTATATTTTCTTGAAATGCTGAACCCTTTTCTCAATCTCATCAAGGTCCTATTTATAGACTTGAGCTAGGGTTTCTTGTGATGCATTGGATCATGGGCCTAATATGAAGAAATCACATCAAACCCATATAATAATCAACAATATCACCTCAATTCTTCTTCTTATCCAACAAGGAATCAGATACAAGGGAACAATTGTGGGGCACAGAGCATCCTGTGGCAAACTGCCACAACAGCTTGCAGATAGTGCAGCAGGCTGCGCAGAGTATTATTGTACTATATTTTTTCTTCTAGTGCCTCCAAACCTTATCCTTTTGAATTCAATGTTTGCCCTAGAATATAGTTGGCTTCTTTGTTAATTTCTCTTTTTCTAAGTCAAGCTCCTTTCTTTAGCTTGTGCTCATCGTTATAGACGAGTGCAGTTTTGTCTCAGCTCAAAAATTTATCCTTAAATTAAGCAAAAACACATTAAAACATAAAAGGGAGCACCTATTGTGTTCCAATGAATATATATATATATATATATATATATATATATATATATATATATATATATATTGCAATTTCCCTGCACTATGTTAATTCAATGAATTAGAACATTATCGTTCAATTCCTACTTGTTCATGTGTGTTCATGTGTCATTCCATGTTCTTCTGGTGCAATTGGATCGATTTAGAAGTACAAAGAACATGACTATATAATACATTTTTCTCAAGGGATTGAATAAAAAATTCACACACTCTAAGTCTTAGATTATGATGATGAATTTTTTACCTGGTATAGACAAAGATTTTTCTCTTGTTATTCAACAAGAAAGGGAGCTGAATAGTTCAGTCTCCAATCTAATTCCTAACATTTTGCATGCTGAATTGTGGAGTCATTTCTCTACCATATCCATATTAGGACACAAGTATTTTTTTAACCCTTGTTGATGACTACACAAGATATACTTGGGCCATCTTTCTTAAAACTAAATATCAAACCAAACCTATCCTTCTTCAGTTTGTAGCATATATTTAAAATCAATTTCACACATCTATTAATTGTTTAAGATCTAACAATGGCATAGAGTTCATTGCCAGGACTAATTTCCTTTTGTCCTAAGGTATTTTCCACCACAAATCTTCTTTTGAGACACCCCAACATAACGGGATGGTGGAAAGGAAACATCAACATATTCTTAATGTTTCTAGATCTCAAAATTTACACTCTGATGTTCCCTTGAAAATGTGGAACTTCTGTATGCAACATTTTATACACCTTATCAATCGATTTCCTACCCCCTTTATTAAAATCAAAATGTCCTTATGAAAGTCTATTTCACAAACCACTATCCCTGGTCCATTTGAAAGTATTTGGTTGTTTGTGTTATGCTTCTACATTACTAGTGTTAATACTATTGATTTGTCCTTTAAAAATGGACTTACTCAACATACTCCTCCAGCTTCCCCTAACCCTACAAATAATGTTAGTTCATCTAGTACATCTAATGTACCACTCAGTCATGAGTTTTCCTTTCAGAATAGCTAATCTTTATCCAATAGTCCAACATCTGACAGCCCTGGACCTTAGCCAAGCAGTTCAGATCTTGATTTCACTAAAAACTTTGTACCATCCCTAAATTCTGAAGAAACTTCTTCATTACCCTCAAGACATTCCACAAGAGCTTCCCATCGTCCTAGTTATATAGTCATGATCTTGATTTCCCATTGGTTATAGATGGGTATACAAGATCAAGTACAAGGAAAATGGCTCCATTGAGAGGTATAATGCTAGACTTGTAGCTAAGGGTCAAACCCAAATATCATTTCTATTCTACTTCTTGCAAACTTCATCCTAATGTTACTTATACTTTATCTTCAGTTCTTTCATATAAATAATATACTCACTCATATAAACATTTTTCCTACTCTGTTTCCTTAAACATTGAATCAAAGATCTTTATCCAAGCCATTAAGCTTGATTGTTGGAAACATGCTATGGATGTTGAGTTACAAGCTCTTACAAAAAATCAAACATGGATTGTAGTTGAGTTACCATATGGAAAATTTCCCATTGGTTATAGATGGGTATACAAGATCAAGTACAAGGAAAATGGCTCCATTGAGAGGTATAATGCTAGACTTGTAGCTAAGGGTCAAACCCAAATAGAAAGTATTGACTATTTTAACACGTTTCCCCTATAGCCAAGATTACTAGACTTAGAGTGTTATTTTCTATTGCTGCTATTAGAGACTGGTACTTGGAACAGCTAGATGTTAACAATGCTTTCCTTCACGGTGACTTGAATGAAGAGGCAAATATGACTCTTCCTCCTGGCCTCTCTACATCCAATCCTTCCCAGGTGTGTAAACTTCAAAAATATATCTATGGTTTAAAATAGGATAGTAGAGAGTGGTATGCCAAACTCTCATCTTTTTTTTATATCTTTAGGATACTCAGGGTCACAAGCATATCTCTCCCTATTCATAAAATCAAACAAGAATAGTTTCATTGCACTACTAGTCTATGTAGATGATATATTTCAAGCTGGGAACTCCATTCAGAACACAAAAACGCTTGAGTGACGTCTTGGGTACAGTGATTTTTATTGGGATTAGGTTAAACTTCATCTCACGCCTCCTTGTCAGAAATCTTTGCATTGTTCAAGTTTTTCTTATCATTACATGAAAAGTTCTTTCATTTAAAATCAATTCACTCACATCTCACACACTTTCACCTTAAACCCCATCACTTTCTCTCTAAGAAACCCCTTTGTACTCTTTATAACCAAACCCTATTCTCATCATCGTCAACATGGATGCTCAACAATCTTCATCTTCTCAACAACAACAAATGGGTACTGAAAATTCACCTCAAATCGATTCAACCCATCAAGCGACTTCTCCTCGGCAACAACATCAATGACATAATCAAGAGCAATTGAGAAAAGTAATTTCTGAGACTTACCTATCAACTCATGTCTCTCATTTGGAAGTTTTAAGTGAACTTTAGGTAGATTTTTAAAATATCAAGGAAAATGGTTTTGATTTGATAAACGAAGTAGCTTTTCAAAACTAGGAAACTTTCTTTATCCCTCTTCAAGGACCAGTTTACCCATAACTTATGAAGCATTTTTGGATTTTAGCGAAATCAACCGCAAAGCATGTTTCTGCAAATGTTTTAGGAATAGAGATCTGCATTACTGAAAGTCGAATTGCCCATATGTTCAATCTCGATGAAGAATGCGTAATTCCAACTTCACCCTCCAACGGATCTTTTGATGCCTATATAATGAATATTTGGAAGATTAAAACACTAGATGAATGACGAATTACTGAACAAATGAAATATTTTTTAATACGCTGAACTCTGTACATTTGAAAAGTTGTAAATAGCAAGGGACTTTTGTTCGTTAACTTTCTCAACACTATTGTGTTATCTTTTATTTCAATTGTGTAATATGCTTTTGAGAAGTATCTTGTAGCCACGCACTCTTTGTATTTCAACTTGTAAGTTGATTGTATCCCTAAAAGACTAGGGTTTAGTCAATATTTCTCAAGAAGACATTGACGGGTAGTCTTTGTTGGTGTCTGTAATCAGGTTGATTATAGTGGATTAAGTTCTTGTTAATAAGGCAAAATCATCTTGGCGGGTGGACTGGAGTAACTTTGTTAATAGTGACCTAGGATAAAAATATCTTATTATTTATTTTTATCCTTTGCTCCTCTTTGTTTGTCTTGGATAGGCAAACGTTTTAAATCTTGAAACCCAATTAAATTTATTTCTTGTGTTTCCTTTTACCTTCAGTAACAAATCCATGTCAAGCCTTAAACCCTGAAAGGTTTCCCAGTACATAACATCTGCCGAGCTACCCGGGTCGATCAAAACTTGATTCACGTCCCAATTTTCTATTTGGATGCTAATCACCATTAGATCATCTTTGTGTGGCACTACGCCCCCTCCCCCTGCATCCCGCCTAGTAAAACTTATTTGGGGTTCAGAAGGATGATGTTTTGGTCGGGGGTTGTAGGAAATGTGCATCACCTGCCTTGCATCATTTTTTCGTGCCCGGTTGGATTCACCACCTCAGGCAAAACCCCTGGCGATAATGTTAAACATAGTATTAAAAACTGGACCGAACCTGCTGGTTCAAGTGGGAATCAGGGCTCTAGCTCAATTTAACTATCCATAAAAACCGCCCTACTATCAGACCGGATGAAAACCTAGAAAATCAACATAAAACCAGTGAAATCGAGAAGAACTAATGATTAGACTGATTTCTCAAGTTGAACTGCTTTACTGTTATTATTTTCCAAAAAATACAAAACGATGATATCGAACACTTTGACATAGATTGTCAATGGTTTTTCTATTTTAAGAATTGAGAGTTTTCCACGACCAAAAAAATAAGAAGAAAGAGTATAGTACATATCAAATTGATAGAAAGAGTTAAGAAGGAGACATAGCCTCTTTTTTTGCTCTTCAATTGTTTAAAAAATTGTAAATAAAATTAAAAAGAAATAATAACCCTAAAAAAGAATTGTGATAAAAGGAAAGAGAAGGTTTAGTTAATATGGTACATGCGTAGAAGAAACACTTCATTCTAGTATTTTTTTCCTAAAAATTTATTAGTATCATTAATAAGTATATTTCGATTTGATAAAAATAATATTACATTTTAAAAATTGTACTACTCTTTTGTTTGGAGAATATTTCATATTTTTTATCTAAATATTCATAATAATAATGTAATATTTTGCATATACATTTTAAAAATTAGATTATGAGATACTATAATGAGTATATTTTAATATATTATTATTTAATTATGTAATAAATTAAAAAGAAGTAATATTTTAAATAAAACGGTTGAACTCCGGCCTAACCACAGTCTGATTTTAAATCCTTAAATCTCATCTTACATTGGTTTAATATCCGGTCTGGTTTTAATTACCTTGGTGTTAAGTGTGTGGCATGCATGGGGCAATTCGCCCTCACTCCTCCCTCTTGGGTTTCATTGGGGTGACGTTCATTCGTTGGCACGATCCGGGGAGGATCGTCCTTCGTTTTGCACATACTTCTGGAGGTTCCCCCTTTGTATAAGTTTCTTCATTTCTTGTTTCAGATGGTAACAGTCCTTGGTGTGATATCCTTCAATTTTGTGATACTTGCACCAACTACCAGAATTGTGCCCCACGTATATCTCATAGGGGGTATGCTTCTAGGATACTCGAGTTGTGTAGGTTTCTTGCTAAATCTTATCTCTGTTGGCATTCAGAGGAGTCCAACGTTCCAAAGGTCTTCTATCGAGCCTCCCCGAACGGGGCAGTTTGTTCCTACCATATCATTGTTCCTTAGATTTTTTAAGTACCGCCCATTCGAATTGAGGAGACGAACCTTTTTACCCCGGCATATCTTGTCTTTTCTCTATATTGCTTTCTTCCCCTTGTATGTAAAATTTCCCCCGAGTGGTGATATATTCCATCATGGTGGCGGGTTTTTGGGCCAACAATTCGTTAAAGTGTCTGGCCCTTAAACCATTCTAAAAGGCTCTCACGAACATATCTTGATTGGGATGGGCCATCTTGATGGTTTATTCGTTGAAACATGCGACGTATTCCTAAAGCGTCTCGTCCTGTCCTTGGCGGACGTTGAATAGACTAGCGGTTGAAACCTTACGGTATTTGCTGAAAGAGAATTGGTGGATCAATCTTACAGTGTTTGCTGGATGAGAATTGGTTGATCAATCTTACGGTGTTTGCTGGAGGAGAATTGGTGGATCAATCTTCATGAAAAATCTTGGTAACTCGTCACCGAGTGTCTTGGAAACCCAATGTACCAGCGTAAGGCCGCCTCCTTTAGGGTCTCGGCCATCAACTTGCACTTTAGTGATTAACTAGCTCCGATGATAGCTATTTGGGTGTTGAAGGTTAGGATATACTCCTATGGATCATGCTTTTCGTTAAACGATAAGAGCTAGGGAGGTTTGAAATTTTCGGGGACCTCGTCGTTCCAGATTTCCTCTGATAACACTTGTGTATCAATAGGATTGTCGGGATCCTCATCTTCTGATGTATCAATAGGGTTGTTGGGATCCTCATCTCCTGGTGGAGGTTGAGGGTGTTGCTGTTGAAGTTTGTGAACTGTGTTATGTGACTGTTCGTTCTGTTGACGTAAGAGCTCTACAACAACGACTAGTTCTTCCATGGTATGAGATCCCTTACCATTACTATTAGTCATGCTCATAGTCCATCTATTTGCAATTTTGTGCAGCCTGGGAGAGTTTTACCAGGCCTCACGGTGGGCGCCAACTATTCCTGAAGAACATTATTGATAACTTCTCTGAAGCTGGCCGGGAGAAGTTGCGGTGAAATGATAGCTTTTTAGTCTAAAGATTGCTTGCCTTTAGTCATTTTTGAGTTGCTTATTTATAGTATATGATATTAATGGAGTGATTGAATCGCCTTCATAGTCATCACGGTAATGGTTCCCTTGTGCCTTGATGCCATAAAAGACATTGAATACTATGGATGCTCATGTTTCCAATATTAACGGTCGACTTAATTTGGACGTCTTACATGGGTTTGGGTTTTGTGTATCCCAGGTCGATCTTGATGTGTCGGATCCACCCGGATATGGGCGTCTTGGTGAGTTACCCGAAATTTACATCTCGAATGTACATAGTCCCTCAAGCGTGAGGCCTAATAAGGGCAAAACACTTAAGTTAGTTTGCGACTTGGAATAAAATTGGAACATGATGAGTTATCCAGGATATACATCCTGAATGCATAGTGGCGACTTGATGAGTTACCCGAGTTATTATATATATATATATATATATATATATATATATATATATGTATATATATATATATATATATATATATATATATATATATATATATATATATATATATATATATATATATGAGTTTGAGATAAAACATAATTAACTGAGTTAGTTAATCATACTTACGCTAATAATTTTGCAAGCTACTAGAGTGACCATTTTAAATAAAAATACATTATTCATTTATTACCTATATTTTAATTTGATTAAAAATATTAGAGAATGTGAAATTGTTACTTTTGTTTTAGGTTTATTGATTTATTTATTTGCAAGTTCGAATTTATACAATTATGATCATTTAAAATAAATTCTATCAGTGTGACAATATTATAAAAAGTATGGTGCCTATTTAATATTGACAAACTAAAAATTTAAATCTTAATTTATATTTAATTTTTCAAATAAAAATAAATAAATAAATATTAACCTTTAATATATACTTAAATATTAGTATAACAAGTAAAAAAATATTTATGGTAAGATTATCTCATAACTTCAATAAATGCTAAATGTTAAATGAATCCGATAAGAAATGATAAATTCTCATTAAATTATTTATATTTTAATTTTATTGATTTATTTATGGATTTAAAAGTACCCTCGAACATGACGGTCTTTTAATAACTTTGGTTTAATAATACCCTTTTTAGGGACAGATGTATATCTCTTAAACATATATTGATGGAAAGAATAAGGAATTACCTAACACTTTTTCATTTAAAATTATCTTTATATTTCATATATTTAAAGAACATTAAGTCTTGAATCAAAAGAACTTTGAGTCTTCTCATTTCGACTATCAATATTGATCAACGACAGTTTTTTCTTTGTGAAACCTGAAATAGTATAGAATTGTTGTTTGACTCGAATTTGGCTTTTAAAATGACCGCTTACGTTTGATTTTAATACCAATTTGTGTTGCGATCAGATCTTTGACTTTGAAATGATAATTGAGGTTTGGTTGGTGCAAATAGTCATTTTGACTCAGTGTATGAGATGTTCTCATTACAGTTGATTTGGATATTAAAATTGCAAACACATTAATTCTCGAATGTCTTTTTATTTTAATGATTAAATGGTTTTGTTAATTATTTTGTTCTTTAAATGTACTGTTTTCCGTTAATATATTTATAAAATTACATTAAAATTTTAAATTTTTAAATAATTTAAATAAATATTGTAATAAACAAGCATCATCCATTCAAAAAAAAAGTGTAATTATTTATGAAATAGAAAAATTGGAAAAAGGGAAAGAGAAAATTGAACTCTCTAAATAGTGTGTATGAATGATAACATGGCGAATATATGGTTTGCAAACCATGTTAGGAGGATTAAGAGAATCTTTGAAGAGGATTAACGTGTTCATATTTGTCATGTGTTTGAGGGGGCAACTAATTGAAGAGGCAAGTGGGTGGCTAATATGGCCTATGGCTTGGAAGACACGCTTTGCCATTTTAAAATTTGAGTCAGTATGTATTCTTTGTTTAATAGCTTAATATCATACTATTTTTGTTCTACTAAGAATAAGTATTCAAGTAAACTCAAAAGTATAAAAAAAAATTAATCATGATTAGTTTGGACAAATTCTACTATGGTCAATTCATATATTGTTAATCAAAGCTAGAAGACCTAAAGAGCAGTAGAATCTTCTCTGTCTTATATAGCAAATACATTGTACATCTTGTTATTCCCAACCTAGTTCTTTTGCTACGACTATCTTTAGGGAGAACTTAATGGAAAAGGATACACATAATTAGGCTAATCTTCAATTTATACATCCTCATACGGAAAGGAGGTCATTTGAGACACAAGATAAATTGGTATGCCACTAGCATTGCCTAATGAAAGTTTTGTGCAAACCAAAAACACGTCAAGCAATAGAGGAAACTCATTCGGCCCAATAACATTACTTTAAAAACTAATTAGAATATGATTCATCAGCAATGAGTAGGGATGGCAAAAATATCCATACTCGCGGATAAAATCCGTCACGGATATAAGGCGGATAGTTTAAAAGATATCCGCAGATAAAATAAATGGATATTTAAATACCTGTTTATTAATGGATATGAATACGGGTTTAATGTTATCCATATCCGCGGATATCCGTATCCGTTAATAAATTATAAAAATTATTTAAATATTATTAGTTTTTTATACTTTATCTTTTCATTTTCTAAAAAACTAGTCTCTTTTATATTCTATACAAATTTTATTGGCCATTTCATCTTTAAGCTTCTTCGATACTCCATATCTCACTTCAATAATTTCATTGTCCAACCAATCAGTACCACTCTTTTCCCGTCCAACCAGTGTCATCCTTTCTACTTCTCCGTCGTCCGTTCTTCCACTATAGCTCACAATCACAATATCATTGTTTTTTTTTTGTTAAAAATAAAATTTATGGATATTATGCTTTGGTGAAAATGAAGAAAATTAATGTGATGGAATTTTGTTGTTAAAATAAGAGAGATTTGTATGAATGTTATGTCATAATAACGCCTTTTGTCTTAAAAATAAGTTGAAAATATTTCTTCAAAACATAATTTTAGAAAAATAGTGTTATCCATGGATATCTCTAAATATCCGCGGATATCTTAAAACCCGCGTATTACCCGTTTAGCGGATATCTGACGAATATGGGGCGGATATGGATATCATATTTATCCAATGGGGCGGACACGGATATCGTACTATCCGTCCCCATGGATATCCATTTACATCCCTAGCAATGAGTAAGTATCCTACATGAATAGGTTAATCTCCCAACATAACTACAACGACATGATGTCCATGTACATGTTACTTCATATTTTCGACACAAGATAATGGTAGAGATTAAAGACAATCCTGTAGCCATGTGAAGAATTGACTTGGAATATATTGCAGTCGAAATGGTCATTTTCAACTATAAGGTTGAAGTTGGTTATAAATTGTGCCACATTTAGTCAGAGTATGCTTGGATTTTTTGTTGAAATATGAATATCAACAGAAGTTGAGTCTAAGACAAGATATGCTCAAGTTTTGAGACTTGGTAGAAATTGGAGAATTTTCAATTTTGTATACTACTTTGCAAATAAAAGTTTTTTGTCGAAGCAAGATGTAAATGGATAAGATTAAACAGTTATTGAAGAACACGTGTAAACTTGTCAAAGGCGAAAGACTGCATGGAAATGGAGACGTGTCAAGCTTTGTTAAGTCGACACCGTTGGTGGCAGCTGTATTAGAACTAGTATAGTTTGTAGGTTTAGAGGTCCGCAATTTTACACAAATTTTGTATGCTCAAAATTGATGGGAAATTAAGACACAATAATTGAACAACACGTCGCGGATATAAAATTCTCCAAACTTGTAGGAACCATGAGGATCAACAATAAATATAAGACGGAAAAATAAATGCACAAAAGAACACCGATATTTTTAAGGTGGAAAACCCCTCGATTTGAGAGTAAAAACCATGAGTCGTCCAGACCAAAGAAATAGCTCCACTATAATCAATTGAGGGTACAAGAGAGTCTTAAAGTGATTCACAAACAAGTACTAACAACCGCAAATCACAAAGCACAATTAACTTACAAATAAGAATAAAAAAGCTGAAAAATAACCCAAATATGCAGCTCCAATACGATGCCCATATCTCTCAGCTCAGACCTTGTTTTCAAATTCTGAACGGTCAAAAGTTAGATATATGAGTTGCGAACATGCTCATAAAATTTTAGCTCGGTCCAACGGTTAACAAATCGGAGATCGTCGATTTAGTGGGACTGGTGCAGAAAAAATGGGAATGAGTTTCTCTCCTCTTTTCTCTCTTTTGAATCCTTATTTTTTATCTATCTCTCTTAACACTAAATTGACGCTCTCCACTTAAATAAGTGAGACAAATAGGCTATTGATATTTGGGTTATTCTCCACATAGGAAAGGAAGCCAAACCCAACAAATCCCCCCTCACAACTATGTGGAGAAAATCGTCAAACCGACGATATCACAACAAGCTTCAAATTTTCCTTTTGGTAATGCTTTAGTCATCATATCAGAACCATTATCATTTGTATGAACTTTAGCTAACTCCAACAACTTAGCATCCAATTCGTCGCCTATCCAATGATATCTCACATCAATGTGTTTGGACCTGTTATAAAAAGTTGGATTCTTACCAAGATGAATAACGTTTTGGCTATCAACGAATAACACATATTTGTCTTGAACAAAACCGAGCTCTTGCAAAAATTTCTTCAATCATAATAGCTCTTTGCATGCTTCGATAATGGCAATGAACCCAGCCTCTGAAGTAGACAATGCTACACACTTTTGCAATCTAGATTGCCAAGCCAAAATTTCCCCTGCAAATTTAATCATGTAGCCCAAAGTGGACTTTCTGGAATCAATATCTCCAGCCATATCAGAGTCAGAGTACCCCACTAGAGTGGGCTTATCTCCTCCAAAACAAAGCCTCATATAAGTAGTACCGCGAAGATACCTTAAAATCCATTTTACAGCATTCCAATGCTCTCTACCTGGATTTGACAAAAATCTACTGACAGTACCAACAACATGTGCAATATCTAGTCTTGTACACACCATTGCATTCATCAAACTGCCCACAACAGACGTATAAGCAACACGTTTCATATCAAATGCTTCATCTTCACTTGAAGGACTTTGATTAGAACTCAACTTGAAATGAGTAGCAAGAGGAGTGCTTACATCCTTAGAGTTTTCCACTTTGAATCTTTGCAACACTATTTCGATATAATGTTCTTGTAACATCCAAAGTTTCTTCTCTTTTCTGTCACGCATGATTCTAATGCCAAGAATCTATTTAGCTGCTCCCATGTCTTTCATGGAAAATTACTCGCCCAATTGCTTCTTTAACCTGTCAGTGTTAGAAATATTTTTCCCTACAGTAAGCATATCATCAACATATAACAACAGGATAATGAAGTCATCGTTAGAAAATTTTCAAACAAAGACGCAATGATCTGAAGTAGTCTTATGATATCCTTGATCACACATAACAGACTCAAACTTCTTGTACCACTGCCTTGAAGCTTGCTTCAACCCATATAAACTCTTTCTCAATCTACACACATGATCTTCTTTTCCTTTAACTTGAAAACCACCAGGTTGCTTCATGCGGATACAATTTCTTTATTCACATTATTTCTAAATATTGATATTTTAACAAGAGAATTAAAACATTGAAATCTATTAAAGAATATATCAATAGTCTAAAGTTGCTACATATTTTAAAGATGTTATAATAGTGCTTAGATTTCTCGTATAAATCTTAATTATACTATTCTTTTATTTTTACAAGTATAATGTATGGATGACATTTGTTAGTTCATCTTAAAGGCACACAAAAGTAAGCTCATATTTTGATAGAGTTGAGATTCGAATGAACTTTAATCCTTTATATTTTCTTTTTGTGTGTTCTCTTTATGTCTTGCCAAATATTTTCGTCATAGATAATTCACATGAATTATATTGGAGGTATTGAATATCTTTGTATTACACAAATGAATTTGGATATAAAATGTATAATAGAAAAGCTACCGAATTTTCCCTCGGGCTTGTACTACACTTATATTAGTACAATTGAAGCACATATCATTGTAAACCAGTAGTTTACAAATTACACTTAAATGTGTCGTTGGTAAAACCGGTTGGGTCATCTCGGGTATAATATGATGGGAATAATTTGTATTGAAGAACCAGAAGTTGTTTCTTCAATCCAGTCAATTTTTGTGTGTTTCTAAAGGAAAACAAAAATTTGAGAAATTGTGTTTTTATGACATTAATTGTTGTATCGACTAAAATATCATGCATATGTCTCTACTCACAACCAGAAGTTTGTGAAATTATTTTCTAAATTAATTAAACTAAGATCTTATTTTGTGGATTTTTTAGAAATTCCTGTATAAGTATCACATATATTATTAAAATTGATATTGAATATCATATAATATATGTTCATAAAAAGAAAATGGACCCGAAGATCCATTCTTTAGACGTCTAAAGTTAATTATATGGTTGATACTTATGAGATCATCAATTCTAAATTATATATTTGAAACACTAAAAGTATAATATTAAGATATTTATTCGCATTAAGCCAACAAAATACTATATCTTAGTCCTCCCTAATTTATTCTAATACTTCTCATCTAAGTGAACATTTGGATGTGTTGTGTATATTCCAATTGCTCCTATATAGTACATTAAGATGAGTCATGAAAGAATATTGGAAAATTATAATTAATATGAATCTCAATTTTGAGGATATAATTTGAGAAAATAATCAAATACTTGATTGCAGCCCAATTGGCTGATTATCACTTGATAAATTAATTTTCCCAATATTAGAGGGAGGCAATAAGCAGCTGAAATCATGAACAAGAAGTTCAAAATAAACAGCTGAAATTTTGAACAAGAAGTTCAAATGAACAATTTAAAATAAATTGTTGTCTTGATCCTTGTACAAATCAATATGAACCAAAAGTTCAAAATATTATTCATTTGCAAATTTTATGAAATAAATTATCAGCTGATAATACTCCACTCAAAGTGGATTCTCCTATTGGATAATATAATATTGCAAATGAGTTATTGTTGCGCCTGAATTATGGTATGAGAGTCAGTTCCAATGTTAAAAGTCCTCTACTAAGAAAAGAAACTAAAGATGACCCAAGTGAGGATATGAAAATGCTAAGAGCACTTTGACCTAATTTAATTTTCAGTTCCAGAAGAACAAATCAAGTACTTGAAATATGAAATAAAGAGATCTCAATAAATTATGTCATGGATGAAATGGAATGGAACCGAAATTGAGATAACCAAATAAAGTTAATATTGACAATATCTTGTAAACAATATAGCACTAAAGTGATCAATGATAACGAGGATCATGAGTCAAAGTCTATTAAAGATTGTATACTAAGTGAGAATTGACCAAAATAAATATATTCAATTGAAGAAGAATTAAACTCACTTTACAAGTGACTCACCTTTGGATCTGTAGTCCGAACACCTCAAGGTGTGAAACTAATTGGATATAAATGAGTTTTTGTGAAAAAGAAAAATAAGAATGATGTAAAGCTTGATTTATTTCTCAATGATTTTCACAAAGACCTAAGATTGATTTTGATAAAACATATTCACCTGTAGTGGATTCAATCGACTTTTGATAATTAATTAGCCTTGTAACACATGAAGGGCTTAATTTGAACATGATGGATGTAATGACATCTTATTTATATGGTTCACTTAATAGTGACATTTACATGAAACTCCCTGAAGGGTTCAACATACCAGAGGCACGTAATTGTGGATCTCGAGAAAACTACTACATCAAATTAAACAAGTCTCTCTATGGGCTGAAGAATCTGGATGCATGTGGTATAATCGCCTCAGTGGATATTTACTAAATGATGAATATACAAATAACTCAATTTGTACTTGTATTTTCATAAAATGATGTGGCAAAAAAACTTCAATAATAGTTATCTATGTGAATGACATACATATTATTGGAACTCCTGAAGAGCTTCCAAAAACTATAAATTCCTTAAAGAAAGAGTTTGAGATGAAGGACCTAGGAAAAACAAAATTATGTCTAGGCTTACAAATTGAAAATTTGGACAATGGAATATTTGTATATTATGAAGGTTATATAGAAAAGTGTTGAAATACTTCTATATGGACAAATATCATCCATTGTCTACTCTAATGGTTGTTAGATCATTAGATATAGAGAAAGATCCGTTCAGGTCTCGAGAAAGGGATGACAAATTGGTTGGTGTTGAAGTACCATATCTCAATGTAAATGGAGTACTAATGTACCTTGCTAATTATACACATCTTGATATATCATTTGCGGTCAATATATATAAGTAAGATAAAATTATTCACCTACACTAACACATTGGAAAGAAGTCAAACATATACTTTGTTATCTTAGAGATGCGGGTTACTTGTTAGATTCTTACAATGGTAGATCATAAAGAGGTTATTTGTTTACATGTGATGGTACAAACATTTCATGGAGATCTATGAAACAAATCATTTCAACAACTTCATAAAATCCTGCATAACTATTACCACTACATGAATTCACTTTGAAGAAGACATTTTAAGCAACGACTACAAAGAATATCGTCTCACATATAAATGTATGCATGAGGAAGAGAAATACATATGTTTTGCATTCTATTTCCCTTCACCATGGTTTTGTCCCACTAGGTTTTCCTGGTAAGGTTTTTAACGAGGCAATTCACATTCAAAGGATATTGTACTCCTTTTCCTTCACTAGAATTTTTTCCACTAGGTTTTCTCTAGTAAGGTTTTAACGAGGCATATCCTCAATGGACATCCAAGGGGGAGTGTTATGAATATTTATATTAGTGGATGTTCACTCTTCTCCTAGTTTTTCATCTTCCTATTTCATACTTAATATGTGTGATTTTTCATCTCCCTTGGGTCCCATAAATAGAGACTCACATTGCAATGTAAATGACACTTGAAAGAAGATACTATAATATTTTTTTTCTCTTCTCTACCTCTCTTTTATCTTTATTGTTTTAGTTAGTTTTATATATATATATATATATATATATATATATATATATATATATATATATATATATATATATATATATATATATATATATATATATATATATATATATATATATAAGGAGAGATCAAATTATATCTGAAGAGTTACACCACGAGTTACATTCACTCAATACCTTCGGTTCGAATAAATATTTTTTAAAATTAACGGTTGGATTGAAACATACTATAATATAGATCATACCTATGAAGTTAATCTATAATAATTTACTATGTGATTGAATTACATCAAAACTAACGTTATATGAAAGTTAATTTTGACGTTAATCTTTGGATATCTTGATGGTATAGTAAATAATTAAACTCAAATTTTATAGGTATGATCTATATGATATTATGTTTCAATCCAACGGTTGATTATATATATATATATTGTTCCGGACTAGCCCAATTATCCAAATTGGCCCAATCCACTCTTTGGCCCAACGCGTTTTGGCCCAAACACGCGACATTCTTCCCCGACACGTTTCGAGCAATAGCAAGTTAGGACCGAGCACGCTGAAGATTCATGCTTGGCAACGACTAGCTCTCCGCGTTTCTTGGCCGCAAATCACGCATAGGCCCTCAAAAGATGGAGTCGATCGTTACAGAACTGTCTTATAAATAGCTCTCTAGCCTTAGAGTGCAAGGTAATCACCTCCCAAAATCTCTCACTTTTCTGTTGTACCTTGTTGTCCGAACACTTACTTTGGCATCAGAGTGCCTTGCAGGTACAACTCCTTTTTTTCTCTCAACCGTCCCGAAGTTCAAGCCTCTCAGTTGCTGGCCACCTGGCCACCTGTATTGCTCGTAAATATCATATTTTGGACCGTGGGGACAGATTTTATATATAAATTTATCATATTTTTTTAGAAAAAAAAAGTATGCACTGATAGTATAAAATATTTTTACACTTCAATCAATAAGAGACATATATTCAATTAAAATATAATTTTATTTTAACAATACTAATATAACATGACAAATATAATAATTTTGATTGGTTGTACGTAAAATATTAATTTATATTGTCTATGTACTACCTTAAAGTTCATCATTTATAAATAAATATAATAATGATTCTTAAAGTTTCTAATATAATAATTTTAAGTATTACTTTATAGGTTACTAATTCTTTTTTAATTGAAAAATGCACTATCATAATTTCCTAACGATGAGATAAACATCTTCCAAACATGTCACATGTCTTTATTATGTATTAGACATTAAAATACAAACTGATAGAATACTAATTAACTGACACATGAGTAGATACCTAGGTCTTTATTGCATTAATAAAAATGTTTCAAAATTATAGTGGGGCGTATGCCTACTGTCTCTGACACCTAGGTCCATCCCTATAATATATAAGCTATTTAAAAATCCAACTTTGATAACTTACACGTTCTTTCCTTTTTTTCTGTGTCCCTCTTTCTTTCAAATATCAATTTATCCACCATTATCATTGTTTAATACGACTTTCTTTACTATCATTTTTCAATTCTCCAATCATATATGTTTGTATCCATTCTTATTCCACTAATGTGGCTCACTTAAGACTTTCAATTGAAAATTTTATTTAACAATATTGATAACAATAATATATTGAAGGTAAGTAAGTTTTTGCTTTTATTTATACGATTGATATTATTATCAATTTCATATATTTTTTTAATTTATTATAATTGTCACCATCCAATAGGAATAGAAATAAACCAAATTTATAACCGAATTTACTTTGAGTTATAATTAGATTAGACTTTAAATTTTTAATAAAAAACATATTTAACATAAAATGTCAAATTTCAAACTAAAAAGATAGTCTTTAGAATATATTAGATCAATCTACTTAAAAAAATATAAATATTTTATTTTTATAATTATTCTTATTATTAACTTTGTACTGTGTTATACATCTTTATATATTTTTTCTACAGAAAATATGTTCATTAATTTAACCACATTCACTATTTAAGTATAGTATTATAAAGTATAATCGAATAAATTGTCTTATAAAGTTATTCTCTTTAAATATTATATTAAATTTCAAAATATAATTTTATTTCACTATCGTATTAATTTATTAGTTCATAAGTCTTTTAGTTATATGATTCTATTGATTTATTATCTATTTCGTTTTGTTGTATTATCATTTTACTTTCGTTTTGTTATTTCTATGTTTCAAAAGTATGAAAAGGAAGGAAGGGATCAAAGCTCTTATTCAAGAGATGTAAAAACTAAGCATGAGAGATGTTTGACCGTTCAGATGAATCTAAGGAATAATAAAACAAGTTTGGTACAAAATAGTATGAATTATGGCCAACCCGTAATGGTTATTACGGCCGTAATAATCAGGAGCCAAAACAACGAGAATTACGGTCAGAACATAATGACATTATCACTTAATTCTTCAAGGGCTTTCAAATATAAAAAAATTGAATTTGTACGAAAATAAGGAGCATTATAACTTTCGTGTAATGGAGATTAATGTTGAATAAGTGACCCCAAACACGAAGGAAGTGAATTGTATTACTTTGAAAAATAATGTTCAATTAAAAAATCTTTGGTAAAAGCAATGATTAAAACAATTTTGTAATTTAAATAAAGAGTAAGCAACAAAATAAATAAATAGACATAAATCAAACAGAAGAAGAGATGAAGGCCCAACGGAAATAAGCCAAAAACAAAGATAAAAAGAGATAATGGATAAGAAAGATGCATGTCTTTTGTTATGTAGCTATGTTGTTTATGGGTTTTTTTAATCACGCCCTCCAGGTTTTTTTTTAATCATACCCTAAAGGGTTTTATTATTAAATCAGTGTTTCATGTTTTCTTTATATAGATTCGTAGTTTTTGTTTTTGTTTTTAGGGTGTGTACTTCATGTAGCCTATTGGGGCGACAATGTTCCTTTAGTAAAAATCCAACTCATACATTTTTGATAAGATGACAAGATTTTTCAAAGAAGGTCCAACAAAATATTTCCTAGTAAGTAATGAAGAATCCTTCGATGAAGGTCCGACAAAAAAATTTCCAAATAAGGTGGGAAGGATCCTCCAATTCAATAAAATATTGCCTAAACAGGTGACAAGGATCCTTCAATGCCGAATTAGCAAAACATTACCTAATAAGGCGACAGAGATCCTTCAGTGAAGGTAAAAAAAATGTTTATCTCATACATGACCTATAAAGATCAAAGCAATTAAGAAGATACAGTGCCTCATTAAAAAGCCATGACCTTACAAGGGAAAAGAGTGATACCACATTATTTAACTAGAATCACGTCCTTGAAAAAATTCATACAAATGGAGGGCTTAATGACCTCGTCTTATTCAACAAAAATATCAAAACAAATATCTAAAGTAATGTCCCGAACTATTGACCTCCAATATCTCGAAATGTTGTTCGTTGTTATTAATTGACAAATCCATGTTCTTCTTGAGCAGGGAAACCAACTCCTCTTCTTTAGTTCTTGTTATGAGGGTATTTCTTGATGGCATGGAGCTCCTTAGGATTAACCTGGACCTCTTTTGGATCTTCACTGCACGTCTGTCTTTCCTTCCTAGATTCTACTTTATGGTCCATACCCATGAAATTTACTCCTAATACATTTAGTTGTGGAGCATTAACTACGGTCGTCACCTTCTTTATTATTCTCAAGATATCTTGATAACATCTATGGGTGGTCTATTTATCACCCTAAAATACCCCAACGTTCCCGTTGGGTAACGAGTACTTCATGCATAGATACAAGGTTGATAGAGCAGCCTCAAAAACGATTGAAAGTATGTTGTCCTATGATTATATTGTATGAGGATGGATGGAATCATCTGGTGTCATTATCACAGAAAGTGATTTCGGGTTATGAAACGTTTCCTGAAATTGATTTGGAGTTAGTATTTTAATCTTCTAGTGCCATAACTTGTGGGGGTACATCTTCGCAGGAGTAGCTAGATTCCCCGACCCAGTAAACCCATAAATTTGGTATTGAGGTTTGATAGACTAGTTGGTCCCCATCTCTCCCCTCTGGATCTTTTCATTGTCTGAATCTTGGGCTCCCATGTGGATCTCGCCTTGAGGTTTGGATTTGCATCATGATTGGTGGGGACCACATCGAACGTACTTCTTTAAATGAGCCTCATGAATGATTCTCCTGATCTCTTTCTTTGCAGGTAGTAATTCTTAGTGTGATGATCCTTCACCTTATGATACCTGCACCATCTATTGAAATTAGGCCCCATAATATTAGACTTGGGGATTGGTGGAGGAGAAATATCATGAGTGTGGAAGACTTCTCGCTATATTTGTTATTAGCGGGTGTTTAGTGGCGTGAAGTTCTCAATGTTTCTTCCATTGTGTTTGACAGTTGCTCAATCTTTTATAGGCAAGGTATATTGACTCTTGCATTGTTATGGCGGTGTGTCGGGAGTGCAGGATGTTTGTTCCAAGGTGTCTCTAAATTTTTTTCTCTACATTACTCTCTTTGCCTTTCATATATAATTTGGTCATGCCATGATTCCGTCCATGGAAGTAGATAGCTTGTGGGCAAGGGACTAGTTGAAGTTCCTAGCCCTCAAACCATTTTGAAATGCCCCTACAAACAAATCTTAGCTTGGGTGTGTGACTTTTATAAATGCCTCGTTAAAACGGAAGATATACTCCCTGAGTGATTTAGAGGGTCCTTGGAAAACATTGAAAAGACTTATGGTTAATACCTTCCTATGCCTGCTCTCTAGGAATTAGTGGAATAATTTCTTCAGTAGATCATGGTAACTAGTCATTAACAAGCATGGTAAGTTAATGTATCACCTTAATGTGACGCCCTTGAAGGTGTTAGAGAGTAACTTGCACTTTAAGAAGTCACTGGTGCCGATGATTGCCATCTGGGTTTTGATGAAGGTGGCGTGCTCTTGAGGGTCACTCTTTCTGCTAAACTTTGTCAATGAGGTGGATTTGAAATTTTCTAGCACGGAGGCCCACCTAATTTTGTCACAAAGAGGCTAGGAATCTAGGATTTTGGTTACTTCGGTGGGGGGGTCTTGACCTCTTCCTGTTGTTGCGGAAGGTTGACGAAGTTTTATTCCAAGGTTTTATTTGGCAGTTCTTCCACAGCAGCTTTGATCTCTATTATGGCCTTGGGGTCGTTTCCAAAACTGTTGCCAGCTAAGATGATGCTTCTTGTTGTCACCATCTTGAGGACAACAATTGAGGAGATCTGTGATGTTAATGTAGGCGTGATCTAAGTTAGTTTTACTAGAGCCTCACAGTAGACACCAAATGTACTAGCGGAAAGTACATTAATGAGAGAGAGAGAGAGAGGGAGAGAGAGAGAGAGAGAGAGAGAGAGAGAGAGAGAGAGAGAGAGAGAGAGAGAGAATATGCTCACGTAGGAATTACGAGGGACTGTATGTTTTACTTTGTGGAATTAGTTATTGATCTTGTCCAATTCTAAGATTGGTGTATTTATATAGGATCTCTGGGTCAAATCCTAGGAGAAACGATTCCCCCAACTTCCTTATCAGAAACATGGGAGTATGGAAAGACTAGTTCTTCACCAAGTCATAGGATAGAAGGTTTTTTCTCATTAATTGATACATCCATATCATTGATCCTTGAAATGGGACATGGATCCCAATTCAGGTGGGTGACCGAAACACAATCGGGCGACCAGGCCCACTTCGGACGCTCGCCCAACATTGTTGCAATTTGTTTGCTTTTGTCATTGGCTGTCTGTTTTGACCCAATAAAAGTGTCTGATGCAACTTGTTTGCTTTTTCCTATTTTCTAACTAAATTCATATTTAAGAAAATAAATTAAAGTAGAGATAGAGTTGTTAAAAAACCCAAAAACTGAACCAAACTGAAGGTAAAATAATTGGAAAATTTCTTCACCCACCTCCTAACCTTCTTGGCCACCTCTGGTGAATTTACCACAATACCCCTATTTTCGGAAGTTCATTTCCGAAAATGTACTTTTTTTGAAAATAAAGGTGTTTTCGGAAATGTATCTCCGAAAAAGTGTTTTTTTTAATATAAAATATTGATTTCGGAGATGCATCTCCGAAATAAAGTTATTTTTCAGAAAATGTGGTGTTCTCAGAAGTTCATCTCCGAATTAACCCCCCTTGGAGGAATTCGGAAATGCACTTCCGAAAAAAGGTTTGGACAGAAGAAAAATAACAAACAAGAACGATTCGCTTTATTTAATCGGATGAAGACGATGGAGGAGACGCTGCAACAGGTTAGAAAGTCCTGATTAGGGGTGGCAAAACGGGCCGCCCGCCCCGCCCGCCGCCCGCCCCGCCTTATGCCCGCCAAAAAACGAGCGGGGCGGGCATGCCCGCCAAGTAAAATGGGCATCAAAATCATGCCCGCCCCGCCATGATGGCGGGTTGGCGGGCGGCGGGCTTACCCGCCTATTTTTATTTAGATTTTTTTAATAGATTAATAGGCTTTTTTTACCTTTTAATTAAACTTTTCACTTATTTTTTAAAACAATTTTTTATAAAAGTAATTTTTTAACAAATTTACTCTAAAAAATATTACATATATTTATAAATAAATATATAAAATAAACCATCAAGAATTGCAATTAATAGAATTAACTAAAAAAAGAGTGAGTTTTGGAGGAGGAGCGGGTTTTGGCGAGCGGCGGGCTTTGGCGGGGCGGGTATGGCGGGCGGCGGGTTTTGGCGGGGCGGGCTTTGGTGAGCGGCGAGCCTAAAATCCCAACCCAACCCGCCAATTTTTGGCGGGTGCGCGGGCGGCCCAGCGGGCCCCGGCCCGTTTTGCCACCCCTAGTCCTGATCCTCTAGAAATCCATACCACATTGTAAGTTACCAACATAATAAACAACAACAAAAAACTTATGAGCAAACTATACTTACATCATAGTGGTGTAGATCCTTATCAGCCACTCGCAACTGAAAATGATTAGCACGAACTTGAATTTTCCTTCCCAATTGACCGTAACCAGGTAGGTTATGGAACCTAACCGCCTTCTGAGCCGACGGAGCCGACTCTCCTTCCCAATTGACCGTAACCAGGTCAGTTAGGGAACCTAACCGCCTTCTGAGACGACGGAGTCGACTCTAGAGTAGCCTTCTGTTTAACTTCGGCAGTCAGACTCTCGATGGAGATCAGAGCCGGACTCAAGGAAGCAACCGGCGCTGCGACAGATGGAACAAACAGCGCTGAAACAGATGGACGAACAACCTGAGCTGCAACAACAGACGGAGGAGAGGTAACCGGGGCCGGAGCATATGACGGAGGAGGTGGATGTCCGGAGGAAGAAGAACCGGAGGTACGTCCACCGCAAGAGCCACGGCCACCACCACCACGGCCTTATCCTGCAGCATTGACGGATGATTGTTGAGAATGTGCAGGAGATGGTTGACTCCGGCGATTTTCGGGATGATTTCCTCCACCGCGGCGAGACATTGTGATGAAAGCAGTAACAAGAGATAGAAAACGTTAAAGCAAAGAAGAAGACTTAGGATCGAAAATGATTTGGGATATTTTGAAAGAAAAATGGGTGAGAAGCTTTTAAATAGGAAAGTGTTTAGAAGTTAACCGTCTGAGAGTGGTGGGGAGAAGGAAAAGGGAACTTCGAAATTTCAAAAGGTTTTTTTATTCTTTTAATAAAAATACGTACTACGTACTGTAAGTAACAAAATGGAATTAGCGCGTGGCTGTGGAGCTTCCCAATTTTTGTTACGTAGGCTTTTAAGTAGGAAAGTGTTACCACATTTCTTAGAAGGTAACCGTTTGAGTCCTGTAATGGTTTTCTTACCTGATTGTAAAAAATAAATGAATTTTGATGCATTTCGGAAATGCATCTCCGAAATCTATAAAAATCTACAAAAAAAAAAAACTTCGGAGATGAATCTCCGAAGCAGGGGTAAGTTGGGAATTTCGCTGGGGGTGACCCCCATAGGGAGGTGGGTAAAGAAATTTTCAATAATTGAACCATTATGTTTGGTTAGTGAATCAAACCATAATGCACAAACAATTTTAGAACTAAATTAAAACTGATACCAAACCGAAGAAAAACTGAAAATGAAAAATACTTAAAACAAGTTTATTTTTTTTATTTTTTATTTTTTGAAAAATAGCTTAACGGTTCGGTTATTTAATAAATGGTTTAGTTTGAAAAAAAAATTGTCTTCTACCAGTTTGGTATGGTTCGGAAATCCGAAACCATATACCAAACCAATAATTTTAGTTTGGTTTAATTCTTAATAAATTGAAGCAGTTTGATTTAATTCAAGTAAACTTTTATTATAATTTATTCGATTCAATTTTTCTTCCAAAGTGTATCATGAATAACTCTAACTAGAGATACAAGTCTTAAATTCAAATTTCAACCTCCCATAGAAGTTATCAAATTGACAAGTTTCTCCCATGTGTAGTCTTCTAAATTTCTCTCCATACAACCTCTGTCCCAAAATAATTGTTATATTTAAAAAAAAAAAAATTGTCCCAAAATACTTGTCACTTTAGATTAACAATGCACTTTTATATTTAATCTTCCAATTGTACCTTCTAATAAGTACTTTTAATTTATTATTTTCTCACTTAACATTAATGTTAATTTGAATTACACAAATATTTATTCATAATAATTTGATAAAGTCACTAGTCTCTCTTTCATTTATTATTGTTTCTTAATCAGTGTGAAATGTTCAATTGCAACAAATAATATGAGACGGAGAGAGTATTTAAAATTAAATCCACTAAAATGCTCACTTTCACAATTTAAAGCATTTATGTTTGAATTCTAAATGAAAGATAATTATCATATTTTATTAGACTAAATATGTTTTTATTCTATAAATATATCAATTTTAATTTTTAATTTCTATAAAAAAAAAGTCGAGTTTTAGATCTTATAAAATTATTTTTGCATGCAGTTTTAGTCTATGTATAGAGACTAAAACTGCATACAAAAATAATTTTATAAGAATTAAAAACATATTTAACTCTATTTTATTACTCGATATGGCATAAATATAATTATCATATGTGAACTGAACCTATAAAAAAACAGGGAAAAGTTAAATAATTTTTTTTCTTAATAACCTGTGTTGTTATAAATTCAGTATTAGAATAAATAAATACACAAAATTGAATAAAATGTATGTTGATACACAAATTGACAACTTTTATTTTCATGTATCCTCTTGTAAACCATCCACTTCATCAACATTGTTTTTCTAAATTTCAGTTGACAAATATTAGTAACCGTTATCATTCTTTCAACTCATAGAGTTTATCAAATTGAATAGTTTTTGTTTCCGCATGTCACTGTCTAAACCTTCTACATCACCACTTATAACTCACAATATAACCCACAAGCTCTGAAACATGGAAACTTCAAAAATGGTGAACTATTGATATCGGGTACGTACCTGTATGTACTAGGGGTGTTCATGGTTCATGAACTGCACTGAACCGAACCATATAATTGGTTCAGTTCAGTTTTTAATAACCATATCTATAACAATTCAGTTAATTGTTAAAACAGATTCAATTCAATTATAAATTGGTTTAAACCGATTACTTTATATAAACTGGTTTAAAACCAGTTTGAAGTTATAAACTAATTTTTTTATATTAAAAATTGTTTCAAAATCTATTTATTTTGAAATTTTATTTTATATATATATATATATATATATATATATATATATATATATATATATATATATATATATATGCGCGAAAATGTTTGTTTCGGTAGGTGGTTTTAGGATCAACAGCTTTGGAAAATCCATTAATTCCAATTTGTGAAACCTCTTATTTATTTATTAATTATTTCCAGACACAACATTTACGTATATGTACGGAATCCAGTGATTTTCAATTGTTCTCAAACACCATATTTACATTTGATAATCCTTATTTATTATGAGACACTAAATTTTCTTGCAGGTGCATTATTAAACCAGATAAAAAAATTAATTAAAAATTTGCAATAATTTATTAATTAACAAATATTTATTTGATAATCTTCATTAAACATTATTAATTCAATAATCTTTATTAATAAATTATTAAGCCTCTTAAAATTGATTAATCATGATAAAAAAATATTTAAAGAAAAACTAACACCCTATAATAAACGTATAATAAATATGTAAACAATTTTAAAAAAATTAAACCAATTTATAAATTTGAATTTCGGTTATTGAATTATTTATAATATACAGTTTAATTCACTAACCACTTAAAACAAACAACCATGACATATAAAAATAATTTGTGCAAAATTAATAATATCAACAACTTAAATATTAGATTGTGGTGGGACATAAATAGTGAAAGCGGTCTTCTTCTGAGAAGAATTACGAACTTAATCAGTTAGGTACAAATAAATTTAATTGCGGGTATGATACACAACAACCTGTCCATAACAATTTGAAAATTAAATTTAAGTTTTCAAAAAATGGAATGACCATGAAAGATAGAGGATTATTTTCAGGAAAAAAAATGATTTTCAAATTTTTTTCAGCAAAATTTTTTTTGTGAAACTCTTTTTTTATATTTTTTTTTCTAAACTTTTAAGGAAAATATTTATTTTCTGAAAAAATAATATATTTGAAATTTTTATTTTGTTTTCAGAGAAAAATATCATTTTTTTTTAATTTTTTTAACCTTTTCAAAAAAAATTATTAGTTTTCAATTTATTTTTTATTCGAGAAACTAATTAATATAATTAAACCAGTTTATAAAAAGAAACTGGTTCTGAACCGGTTTTAAACTGAATTTGAATTGTTTAATTTAAATGGTTCAGTTCATTAACCATTTAAGTGGTTCAAGTTTTTTACAGTGCAGTGCAATTCAGTTCAAGTATACAATTCAGTTAACTATATTTTTGAACACCCCTAGTATGTACACGTACCATAATTGTGGTATTTAACTTTTTTTATTATTCAATTTTAAGTGAAATTTATGGTTTTTTTAAATATCAATATAGTATATTTATATATTTTAAATTCGTTGTTATTATATCTTAACATTATTTTGGTCTTTTTAAAACTTTTATAGTGATATTTTTTTATGAACCTAATAATTTAGTTATCTATTCATACATTTTATAAAAAACTCTTATTTTTTATCATATATTTTATAGAAAATTCTTATTTTTTTTAAACGTACTTTGATTTTTAAAAAAATACCATATCTCGTACCGGTATCAATATCCGCACCGGGTACCGGACCCGTACCTATGTATCATAGTCCACAAATAATAATAATGAGTTCAGTAGCAATTAACTTTTTGGACACTAACTTGTTGTTTGGATATGATCTAAACATTCCCATAGATCCAACTCATCTCTAAGATTTAAAATTATTTAGTTTGTTAAGGCCGTGTTTGGATTCATGCTGCTGGAAAAGTCCCAGATGAGTCTACTATCAAAGCTGGTGTTTCTTGGTACAATTTGTGGCAATTCTTGATTGTGGTAGACATGGTACAGAAGTGTCATCTCCAAAGGAAAATTTTATTGAGAGTGAAATTATTGTCAACCTAGTGACTGTCTTTATTTTTCAATTTTTTTATGTGTAGAATTGGTCTGCAGGAGCAAGTGATGACAACTGCTTCTAGAGTCATAGGTTGATCTCATCCTGTATGTGAATTTATGTGAAATATTATTATTATTTTTGTTCAAAAAATGATTATTGATTTCTAAGTTTACTGGATATTATCATTTATATATGCTCAGAGAAGTTAATTAACTCTAACCTGATTCAAAAAACATTTGAGCAAACAAGTGGTCATCGTTGAAGAATGTGATGGGTTAGAGGATCATATCGATTTGATAGCTTTATTAAAGTTTGAGTTGTCTACTCATACTCACCATCCAGGATTATCGGAAGACTGATTATGTCATTCAATTTCTAAAAGGATTGAATGAAGTGAACAATACGCTCATGCTCTATCTCTGATTATGCTAATGTATCCACTCCCACACCAATAAGATTTTTTCTTTGCTAATGCCTAATACAAAAAGAGCCAAAAACAATCACTCATTTTGATGAAGACAAATTTGTCGCTTTTCTTTGCTAATGCCCAATGATATGGCCCAAGAAATTACGGAATTGGTGGATAATGAAGCATTCACCATCTCCATTCAATTTCTATTCATTCTTAAGATAATTATATCAATTTCAATTGACAGTATCTTTGCCCATTTTTATGGAGTGACTTATACCTCGGAAAATTTTAAATTATTCTTAGAAATTTTTTAAGATATATTTTAGAACGCACCATGAGTTATTTTTGTCAAAATTTGGTCAGGAGATTCATCTGCGAATATTGTTGGGATGAATTAGGAGTCCGATCTTCGAAAACTCTTATATCGGATATGCATCTCCGAAAACTTCCCTACATACATCTTGGGCAAAAATATTGTCTAAGTTTGTATTTTTTTTTTAATTTGAAGTCACTTTAATCAGATTAATAGTGCCATAATCCATAATTTGAGTCAAACATTAACATCTCAAAATAAGGTAATGCATTAATTAAAGAAAAACATCTCAAAATATTACGAACATAATTTTCAAAGTATGAAAAATACTAGTAAAACATCCGAAAATACAAAAAAAAAAAAAAAACATAATTTACTGTGTATGCCTTACCCTAACCCCCTGACTCCTCCTCTGCCACCGGTAACCTAAGACATTACGAGTGTGTTTGTTTTAGATGAAGTAGGAAAGAGAGAAATTGGTGAGAGAGAAGTTGAAGAGAGATTAGTCATTTCTCTTGTTTGGTTTGGAGAGAAATAGGGAAGAGAGAATGAAATTGTGTGGGCCCCATTACTTTTTCTAATCTCCCCTAAAATGAGAAGAAAGGAGAAAGAGAAACTTTTTTTTGCTTTATTACATCTTTGTCCATGCATCTTTTTAATGAAATTAAATATATAATATTTTATATATTTTTATAGTAAGGATAAATTTGTCTTTTCAAAATTTTGCATACTTCTTTCTCTTCTATTTCTCTCATATTTCTCTTATAACAAACAACCTTATAAATCTTCTTTATTTCTTATCTATTTCTCTCTTCTCACACTCTCTCTCACTTATTTCTCTCTTCTCACTTTCTCTTTATAACCAAGCACACCCTACGTGTCTCAGTAAGAGTGGAACGTGGTAGGGAAACCACATCATTGTCACCTCTCTCATACAGCCCATATATTATGCCCTCTCTCGTAATTCGCATAATATTCGAATACATCAGCAATAGAGGTGGTAAAACGGGTTGTCCGCCCCGCCTAAATCTTGCTAAAAAGCAAACGGGACGGACAAGTCCACCATGTAAAATGGACATAAAAATCATGTCTACCCCGTTTTTTTTTTTTTTTTTTTATTTTCTTAATAGATTAATAGTCATTTTTACCTTTCAATTAAATTTTTCACAAATAAAGTATCTTTTAAATAAATTTTACCTAAAAAAATATTGCATATATTTACAAATAAATGTACAAAATAAAACCATCAAGAATTTGAATTACTATAATTAACTAAAAAAGAGCGGATCGAGACGACTCAGACGAGCTTAACAAATAGGTGAGGCGGACTTTAGCGGGTAGCGGATTTTGGCGGGAAGAATATACCGCTAAAAATCCAGTATTTTTTTCGAAATTTCCGATACACCCCCTAAATTTTTGATAAAAACGCATATATTTTTGAAAAATAATGACTTTAAACAAGAGTATAATGATAAAAACATATTTTATGAGGGTGTCATGTATAATTTAAAAGGTGGCATGTATAATTCTCAAGGACATTGTTTTCCTTTAAACCATTTTTCCCTTCACATATCACAAAACTCGACACCCTCCTAATGACTTACCCACCACTCCATATATTATCCCTTCATATACTCTTCCTTCTTCTCAATCTACTACCCCTACCAATAACTCCCTTGTTCTACCAACACAACCACAACTTCCGAAACAACCCAACACTCACCCATCCTTCTTATCCTAAGAAAATAAGAGAGAATTTTTCATTGGTTGCCAAATTTGGAATGTTAGATATCCATTCCAGTTTGCCAGGATATTACACTATGACTAACTTATTCTATTTTTATTTAATTCTAATTAGTTAATAAGATTAAGGTGTTAGTTAGACATGAATAGTTTGTTAGAGACTTTTACTCTAACAAATTTTGCTCATTGAACCTATTTAAGGAAGTGAACCCAGCTTGTAAAGACCAAGAGTTAACGCAATAAATCTTCCTTTCAGTTTTATGCAAGAATTTGCTTTCATTGCCAAGTGTCAACAGTTTCCATTTGAATATAAAAATTTGCTTACACAGACTTTCATTGCAGTTACAAAAAAGTAACTTAATTATGCTGTCAGCTATGCCAGTTCCTACTTTTCAATGTTATCATAAATACTCTCAACAAGGTGAAGCAAGAATCCATCTGCACCATTCCTGGCCACCAGAGAAACTGATACAGGAAGGTCACTATACAATCCTAGCGGTATGCTTACCTGCAAATTGTTCAGAAAAAAAAAATCTTATTTAAATAACGAAGAAACAAAGAGTCTTGAGTGTTTCATAAACACACACAAATAACAACCTGGCAAAATCCAGAAACTCCAACAATGGACAGAAGACTAAAAGCTCTTGCGCGAAAAATATCTAATTCAGATGAATTTGTTTGTAGTCTAGGTGGAGGCCCCGGAACCGTTGGGATCACGAGAACACCTAAATCCTGAAATTTTCACACAAACTGTAAAACTGACTTATAGACAAACAATGCAGGCCAAGGGGGTGGGGTGTGTGAGAGAAAAAGAATACCCCAAGAAGAGAAGTAAGAGCAGCATGCAACTCCCCTTTTATAGAACGACAAATATCGATACCCTCCCCTGTTGTGCTTAGGGCATCTGATACACGTTCCGAAATTCCGGGACCTAAATCAGGTTTGACTGCATTGATCCATTCACTGTGGTTATTCTTAAATTCATACCTATGTCACAAATAGTAAAATAAGAAAGGATTCAAATTTTAGCTAAAGGAGATATCCGCAATATCTAGAAGATTAGGGATGGAGTAGTGAGCAATACCTCTGAAGCAATCGCATTGCGCTTGAAAGTGCAGCCAGTGATGGAATGTTGTATACTTGATTTGTGTTTTCTTCACTTATGAAATGTTTCAAACCCGGAACTTTGGCCTTCACATATTCACCAAGGATTTCTCGCCTTAATACATCATCTGCACAACAAAAATTATCAGTTCAATAAAATTGCCCAAAACGACATAATTATACTGAATTGATATCGAACATTTACCTCCATACAACTTCTGTACTGCTTTGATAACAGTCTGTGGAACTATATCGTAAGGAACACTTGAAAGCTGAAAACAATCCTCTGCGATGATAACCTGAGTAGGTCTAACAGGTGTGACCTGTGGAGATTGCAAAAGTACATGTCCAACTCTGCTTAAAATCTTTGGATCCCTAGCAAACCATCCTAGATGTGAATAAGAGGATAAGAAAATCAATCTAGAGAATAAGGGCTCAACAATTTCTGAAGCTATATTTTCAAGATCACTAGATATGCTCCATGTAACTACCAAGGTTGCAGATTATTTACCTACAGTATCAAAACTTTGTGCCATAGGAACAACTCCTGATTTTGAGATAGCGCCATGAGAAGGACGAAAACCGAAAATCCCACAATAAGATGCGGGCACCCTTACACTTCCTCCTGTATCAGTTCCTATAATTTTTAACAAAAAATATAGATTATTAATCTTGTGGAATGGAAGAGTATCCTACCTTTAAGGGAAAAAACAGCACTTCGAATTATCAACTAAGTGGTGCTCAAAATAGCTCATGGAATGGAAGAATGGCTGACCTAAAGAGAAATCAACAAGCTTTGCACCAACTGCAACAGCAGAACCACTAGAAGATCCTCCAGGAACTCGGTCATCTGCACAAGGATTTCGTGGTGTTCCATAGTGTATATTTTCTCCATTTATACTGTCAAAGTAGAGTACCTCGTTATACAACTAACATAAGTAACATTTGAATATATGCACATGCCCAACGATAAAAAATACAAATACTCATAGAATCATATTTTATATAATAAACAAACTCCTATGGACAACCTTGTGATTAGATTCAAAGTGACTAAAAAAATTGATAATTCTTTAGAATGGGTGAAAAAATTGACTGACAAAAAACAAAACCTGTAAGCCATTTCATCCATGACAGTTTTACCAACACAAGTGGCACCAGCACTAAGGAGAGCCAAAACTGTTGGAGCAGTAGAAGTAGCAACCTCATGAGTCTTTGCCCAATCAGGATTCCCAAATCCAGCTACATACCCTTTCACATCAAATCTGTTCGACAAAAGCAATCAATATCTTCCATCAATTTCAAGATGTATGGATTCAAATACACGAGTTAATTAAGTATAAGTTCACTTTGAAGGCAGGAAAATTTTGATACTGTGAATTTTACGAAAGTGACACGGTTTACTTACATGTCTTTAACTGCAAAGGTGAGTGAATTCAAAGGAAGATCAATGGAAGAAGAAGTTGGTGGCAAGATGAATCTCTCCATGAATGCTCCATAGTCTGAGGCTGTTTCCATGTCTGTTGCAAAGCTACTGTATTACGTTTACAACCCCCCAGAGATGATATGTAACAGCAGCACCTCTTCACTGGTTTTGTGGGTCAGAAAAAAAACTTACAAGGATTGATTAAGGAGCTTCTCTTGTCAATAGAAGCTTCACTGTTGCTATGATTATTTTGAAGATAGCCAATCAACAAATTTTGATTGGCCAATCCAAAAGGTAGTGACACAGCCACCTTCCATTTTTTTGTCTTTAGCTTTCTATCTTACAAATATGTTGGTTTTTTTTCATATCATTCTATACTTTATTTATTTTGTTTTTACTCATTTTCAATATTTTATTTTTTTTCTCAACACTTAGTTTTCTCTATCTCTGTTTAACCAATGCGTTTATTTTATTTTCTATTTTTACATAAAAGTTTACTCATTTATCACACCAATGATTGAAATTGGAGAAAAGTTAAAAGCTTCACATCACGTAGAGATATGGCTTAACTATCTGAATGAAGAATTGCAATGTAGTTAGAGAGGATCCAAACCCGCAATAGCACTCTTTCGTATATGTAAAATTTACTCCCACACTATTTAGGAGCAATCCAATTATCCAAGAATTACAACAAACAAATGAGAAAGATAGAAATGAAAAGAAAAAAAAAAAGGAATCTACTCATTTCCATCAGAGTCGTCATCAAATATGTAGAGGTATGGAATCACAGTAGTGCGATCAATCAATTCATTTTGAGAAACTTCAGTGTTTACCCCAGGTGAGCTCCAACCTAAGCGTTGTATGTAAACTGCATCATAAGCTTCAATATTCAATCCTGAAGCAAGAAATAGTTGAATCTCATACACAAATCTGTCTGTTCTTGCTCCCAGAAAAGGCCTGGCTGCTTCAGAGACCGACATCTTGAACTCTTCCTGTTTCTTTTCAGGTTTTGTTGTATGTGGCTTCTGTTCTTTACTGTAGATTAGAGAATTAACAGTAAACAGATCATCACTCTTTGTCATTCTCATATGAGTTAAAGTTAGATTAACTTAAATTGCATGAAGAAACTTACCTTGTCCATAATGGTTTTACGACACCAGAGATATGGTGCACAATGATGTCAACATCCTCATCCTAAAGATTAAGCAAAAGGAGGCATGAGTCAAGAATAAGAGACATTTCAGATTGCATTATTTGAGTTTAGGACAGCTTATAGAAATAGCTTATGACATGCTCATAAGTTGTTTTCAACTTATTTTCATAAGCTTTCCATGATAGCTTATAAAAACAACTTGTGATTTATATTAGAAAAAAAAATCTAACTTTATTGTATCTTTTATCATAGACAAATAGAAATAGCTAATACATAAACATGCATATAATAAGAGCTTAATCAAGTTGTTTATCCAAATAGGGCCTAAGCATACAAGTTATGAAAGAAAACTATAAGAAAACTTATTTACACACTTAGGCACATTGCATACAGCGGTGCTAAGGAAAATGCAACATAATGTAGTTAGTAAATGAAACGCATTGGTAAGGATGAGAATCATTTACCGTGGAATAAACCATCAATTTAATCCCTAAACTACCATCCTCTCCAATTTAACCCCTACAACAACAACAACATCCAAGGCTTATCCCACTAAGTGGGGTCGGACACATAGATCAACTTCTCATAATGTTCTATTCAGAACCATGCTTCTCTCCAAATTATTAATCTCTAGATCTTTCTTGATAACTAATCTTATAGTTTTTCTAGGTCTTCCTCTACCTCTAACTCTTTGACTCCTCTCTACCTGATCTACTCTCCTTAAAACAGAATTTACAGATCTTCTCTCTATATGCCCAAACCACCTAAGTCTATTTTCCGCCCTATGCTATAAAAATATGATAACTAGTTTAGATACTAAATCGGAGAGAGGGTGATAGTTTGTGAACTAAATTGATGGTTTATCCATGCATGGTGACATGAGAGAGAATGCACAAACAATACACTTATCAGGAAAGCAAACTAACCTGGGTAAGGGCTTGAATTTCCCTTGTTAACCAAGTTTGAAGCCAGTTATTTGGCTGATAATACTTACGAGATTTCCAATAGAGTGATATATTGAATATGTCTTCTAAGAAACCTAGAATTATAAGCACAACAAACATTCCACACAAATCAAATAACATACAGATACAAACACATTTAATGATGAATAAAATGTGATAGAATAGATTATAGAAAACCTTGTTGAGTATAATAGCATTGTAACCTATATCTGTGTGCTTTTGATAACACAAAACTGCACATACAAATTACAAAATGAGAATTCTACTAAATTATGAAACTTATATAAAGAAAACTAATTAACAGAGGCATAGTGAGAGTAGACAACAAACCAATCTTGAAGATTGGCATTTATATAATGGCGTTGAAAGGAAGTTCCGTCAAGTCCATAAATGATAGAAAAATTATCTGTCTGCATAACAAAATCAGCATGGTAAATAAGAGTGTAACAATTAATCGTTAGAGTTGAAGAGTTAGAGGAATAAAGCGAACCTTACAAAGGGGACATTTTACGGAAGAAGGTGGGGTTTGGTGCTTGGAATAAACGACATTGGTCCAGCGGAGAATGCAATTGAAGCAAAATTTGTGCAAACAATGATCGAGATAGGAGTCTTGAGTTAAGGGTCCGAGGCAGATTGGGCAAATGGAATCGTGTGAATTGGTTGCCGATTCATCTTCCATCTTTTCGTGCAGCTCGATCCTTGCTTCTTCTGGTACAGATTTACGATTACAATTAAGTTGTTGTTTGGAGCTGACAATCGGAGGGATTTTACAAGAGGGGTTTTAAATAGAGAGTTCGATTTTTTTAAAAATGATAATTGAAATGACCTTGAATAAAATGATATATTTGAGTTTCAACCGGCAAATGTCAATGAGAAAGTAGGAGTTTTGCACATAAGATTAAGAACGGTGGATTTTTTTTTTTTTTTTAAACTAAGCTCTGTCCATTTTTAAATTTTCCAAACAATAGAATATTATTTTATTTTATTTTATTCTGCTTCGTTCCATTCGGTTCCATCAATTTAAAGAAAGTTGAGGTTATATTTGGATATCATAAAATCAACGGAGCAGAATGGAGTGGAGCTGAGTGGGATGGAGCGGAACGGAACGAAGATATCATTCCATTGTTTAGAAATTTTAAAACGAAATAAGATAAGTTGTTCATTCTGCCTAAATTGGAGAGGAAAAAAATGGTGGTAACTGATGGAATGGAATGAAATCCATACAACTCTATTATGCCGCTCCATCCGTTTTTAAATTATCCAAACAATGAAATATCATTTTATTCTATCTCATTTCGCCGCTCTGTTCCATCTTGTTCCATCAATTCAAACAAAGCCTAAAACTATTACATGTTTATTATACTCAATATCGAAATTGTAAAGATGAATTCAGTGTGAGATAGTAATTGCCACTTCAATGCAAACAATGTTGGTTTTTGGAGTAATTTTGTTGTCCTAATTTCCTTTCCTTTCTTAATAATTGTGTCAAACAAAAAATTTAAATGATTTATAGGTATCTTTGTAAAAGAGTTATAGGAGGCGACACCAAAGGAAAGGATAATGCATATCGCCCAAAGTGGGATTCTTAGCAGCATATTTACCACAATGTGCACGTATTAATTATAGTGTTCGCATTTTGATTGAATAACTCGCCTACTTCTGAAAATATAAGGAATGACGTGTCCCTATCTAGTAACTATACGAGAAGGGATGTTAAAGAAGAAATTCACGTTCTCTATGATAATAAGGGAAATAATTGCTCACTTCCTTCGATCTTGATAAGAAAGGATATTGTAACCGTTTTCTTAGGTCACAAGACCCGGGCTTAAGAGGCTCTTATAAATACCTCAACCTCAACCATAAGGTTGATAGAAGACATTCAATTTACTCAACAATCTCACCGATGCAAAGTTTTTCACTACGTGAGTTTGCCCTAATACCATAATAACCCTAAAACCCTCAAACAACTCTACACAACTAGATATTGTCACTCATTTTATTTTTAGCAAATAAAATTGGTACTCACTGTGGGACTCCAGTAAAACTGACATGGAACACCGTTGCATCATACGGTCAAATTGTTATTCACATCTTCAAACCCTATATCCAAGATGGTGAACAAGAAAATAGTAACTCCGACCGACAACAATACAATGAGGACGCCATAGCAGAAATGTGTGCCGCCATGAATGACTTATGTTGCCAAATTCAGACTTTGGAGGACAACGTCCTCCACATCCAACAGAGCTAGTAGGAAGTCCGCCGTCATGAGGAGACTGAAGTTCTAGAATCTTGAACCTCTCTCCAGTGAAATATGGGGGAACTAATGCCATAGAGCTTCAAGTTGCCATCACCAGTCAAGTTTAACGAACGCGGCAACCCCCAAGAGCATGTCGTCTCCAACAACACAGTGATGACAATTATTGGAACCTCCGGTTTCCTGAAATGCAAGTTTCTCTTTAGCACCTTCAGAGACGCAATATTAAGGTGGTACATGAGCCTACAAGGACTCTCGATCACCGCCAACTATGACTTAGTAAATAATTAGCCCATCAGTTTGTGGTCAGCAGACACGTCTGCTACTAGCTTGTTCGACATTCGCCAAGGTCCTGCTCAATCTTCGAAGGAATATCTCGCTTACTTTAATGAGATAGAGCTCCCCATCCAAGAGGGCCACTTGAAAAATATGTCAAAAGCGGTTCCACCCAGATCCAAGGTGAATCCAGCTCTATAGGGTGAGGCACCTCTAGGAGTCCTAGACCCAAGAAAAGCAAGGAACCAAGCAAAGGTGGTGAAGAGAGAGTTGTTCGTCACACCCTTAACATTATAGCAGGAGGTTTCGCTGAAGGCGGGGAGACTAACTTTGCCCACGGGAGGATTCACTGGAGACGGGGATGTTAGAGATAGGTATGATAATCTTGGATATCTTCAAGAATCGTGTTCGTTCACTTTCCAAACAAAGTACTTCGACCCTATTCTTGTCTGGGTTCACGAAATCTTTGCGGGGATAATTCTCGAAGAACAATCTGTTTCTGACAATAGAGGACAGATAAGAATGTAGAGGAAGTATATTTTTTTGTCTCCGAAACCGAGGCCAAATGACTCCTTATATAGGAGATCAACAATAGAAACCGAAATGACACACCTGTTCAGTAAAAACAGTTATGTTTGTTGGGAAATGACACACCTATTTGGTAAAACGGTTATGTCGGTTGGGAAAGGGTGCAACTTATTCAAACGAATTTTTCGAACGGGGCGCTGCCCCGCACCCCGCCCGCTGACCCCTGCCAGGGGCGCTGCCCCTTGGACCCCGGCAGGGCTCTGCCCCGCACCCCGCCAGGGGCTCCGCCCCTTGGACCCCGACGGGGCGCTGCCCCGCACCCCGCCAGGGGCTCCGTTTCTATTATTCGTATTCAATTGCACGTTTGGCTCTACGAGTGTGCACTCCGCACTACCCTAACTCGTTTCAAGCTTAACGCATAATTGCATCGGCCTACAGTAAATCACATTACTACAGTAAATCACCAACAGGGGAGACTAACTCCATCCGCAGAAGGTACGCAAGTCAAATTTTAACCATCGAGGACTCGTCCACTAGCCTATGACTCTGACGAGAAGAGAACTCAGTGACTCAGCATGCATACATCCACATCCTGAGGTTTTTAACAAGGTAATTTAACATTATTTACGCGCATTTGTGCACTCCAAACCCGAGACATAGGGTAAATACTAAATTGTTGATGTGGGGTGAGTGGTCATACAACACTTCACAACCCCGTGTCCCTGGAAAGACACCATTTGAAATTGCTTTGAAAATCTCCCTCATACCATTCCTTAGTACTTAGCAGGTACCTCCACTGTTGATGTTGCTTATGTTTTGTTAGTCCAACGTGAAACCATGATTACAACTTTAACAAGAAAATTGGCCAAGCTGCAGGTAACTATGAAGAAATTTAATGATGAACAATAGGCATGAGGTGCATTACAACATAGGTGAGAGGGTGTTAATCAAACAACGAACCCACCATTAAACCTCGGTGACTACCTCCCTGTACTCCAAACTGAACAAACGTTTGTTTTTATGGCGTTTTTAAATTCTAGAGAGGATTGGAACAATTGTGTACAAACTGCTCTTACCACTGGCATCCAAAATTCATCTGATTTACACTGCTCAATGATGAAACCCTTCCATAACAATGACTCTGCTCCAATTGCCGTGGCTACACTGCCTCATACGGCCTTGGGCAATCATCCTATATCATCACACCACTAGTCATACTCAATTCTCGATGGATATTGACTTCTAAACCACGCCTCAAAGTGTTGGTACAATGGTGTGGGGTGCATGCTGATGATACTTCATGGAAAAATTAAGACACTCTCAAAGTTGTGTTATCACCTTGAGGACAAGGTGCTTTCATATGGCATGGGGAATGATAGTTCATAGGCTGAAGAGGAAATAGCTGAAGTAGCTTAAAATGAGGAAAAGGAAAAACCCAGATCACAATGTCAAAGTATCTAGAAGACTACGTCGCAGAGAAGTAACAAATGCAGTTAGGAAAAGTTGAGTTGGCAGTTCATCATTAGCTCTATCAAATCTTGCAACAATACAATCTAGATTAATCCTTACTATGCATTTTGTTATTACAATAGTTATATGTAAAACACTATATATTGTATGCATGGAATGAATGAAAACAAGCCAAATTTATCCAAATTATCTCCTTCCCTTTTCTTTGGAGGTTCCCTAGTCCTCGAACTTTAGGTTTACCACACTGTTTCTAGCATTCTTTGTACCATTTTTAGTGTTTTTCTAATGAATTAGAATACAATAATGTATATTGTTGTAATTTGACATTAGAGAAATACTAGCTAGACCAAAAGAGTAATCGTTATCATTTCTCTTCAACATTCATGGAATACGGACAAGCTATACTGGTTTGCATTTTGATCTAACCAGTTTCAACATGAAGTTGATAAATAGTGGTCAAATTTCTTATGAGGCACAAGAATATAGGCTATCAGAGAATAAAGAAAAATCATCATGTTCAGCTAAAGTGCTTGTACATGATAATCTATCTCTTGTTCAACTAGTGCATATCTTCATTTTCTTTTGGAGCTTCATTTTGCAAGTATTTAGATTCACGAGTTGCGACTTCATCATTTCAACATCTTTTCTCATCACTTTTATCTCTTGACTCATCTGTCTTTTTTCAATATCTTTGCTTATCCTGATGTTTGTTTGAGTTTTCCTTTGGTAATTAAATCCATTACTCGCCATTGTCCACGACGTGTTCACTTGCTCTAGAAGGACAAATTGTGTTGATAGTTTCATAGGCAGCCTATCATTCTTCATCACATGTTTACGCGCTTCTTGTGACAATCTATGGTATTCCAATACACTACACACATTTTCTCTATCTTCTTCTGTCAAATAGGGATGCGCCTGCAAAATTTGGTCAAATCTAAGTTTTCAGCAACCATATAGTCATATAGACAAATGCAACACAATATGGACTATCTATCATTTTTTGTAATTTGGGTCGAGCATCAACTCGTGCAAATTCTCATTGTAAGGTGAGGATCTCTTAACACACACCCTTCCGTTTAGGACAATCATCTGGAGCGTGACCTGAATAAACTCATAACGGGTGGTCCAGTATGTTCAATATCAAATATTGTGAGGATGTGCCACATTTGATTGTGAGTATGTGCAATATCAAATATTGTGAATCAACTGCAAATGTAACTGCGACAATATGATTATTACCTTAAGGTACATGTCAATGGCACTATAGAGATTGTCATCACATTCTCTAGCATTTTGTGGCAATGCTTCAACAAGCAATTTGAATCCTTCCACTTTGAGCTTCCGATCCCTCGCAACTTGTGATAGATAACCATCCACCAACCTTCCAACACTGTGAACTTTAGCTGCAGAATTACTTGACGTCCCACAAACATAAGATTGTAACACTTTAACAACAACATCAACATCATACAAAGAACTTTCATCTCCATAATTTTTAACCAAAAGATCCTGAACACAACACTGCTCCAACATCAAAACCACTCTTCTTTGTAACACACACATCAACTCATGATTGATTTTCAACACCATCCCTGCCTTTAACACGTGAAGCAAAAAATTGCAAGAGACGGAATTTTCTTCGGTAGGAAGCATTTTAATCAAACACTCGGTTGTAACTTTATGTAACTTAATTAACTGAATCGTCACGTGTTCATGTTTTACATTAGGATCAAGTCCAAGTGTGACTTTAGAGAACCATTTTAAAGTCCAAAATTCTATACAAGAGCCTATAATCTCTGATCTCATTCCGCGTTTTTTAATAAATTGAATCACTTCAATGAAATGATCTATACGTAGAAGCGATACATCTTCAAACCACCAAGCATCAGTTCTAGTTTCAAGTTTCGGAACAGCGCATGCTTTCCAAGCTATTGCCTCTGAACAACGTTTCACTAATTGTAACTCTTTGGCCCAAGGAGAAAGTGATTCACAGTTTTTGAGTATGCGAAATGTGTCTTTCCATGAAGTTAAAATTAGAAAACTGAAAAATGATTCTGTTTTGGAAATGAGATTTTCGGTTTCAATATCTTCACTCATTTCTAAGAAATTTGCAGCACAATATAGTGAAGATATGTTTGAGGGTGTCACGTCGAATTTCCAACCGTAACAGAATTTAACAACTAACTCAAATGTTTTTCTACCACCTGGAAGATTGTCTATTTGAATAGTATCAATCCTACTATGTTCTTCGTTGTTGCTTCTTCTCTGAAAGACAAGTCTGTTCAAATATTCACTTCTTGAGACCATAGCAAGCTGAAAAATCAAGAAATTGATCAAAACTTTATAAAAAATCGCTAAAAGCAAAGATGATACATAACTAAATTAAGATACGATACATATATAATGAAGCTATCTTATGAAGATGTGAAGGTGGAAAAATAATAGTCACCTTATGCAAGTGAAAGGTGGAATCACCAACTTGTATGATTAAATCATTGACAGAACTGGCCCTAGCAAACCTGCATCAAACAAATGAAACTTGTTACGCAAGAAACTAATGAAGAAATCGCAAGCCTATGAAAAAACTAGATTACCATGTTTCAATTTTGGCATGATGATTAGGAGGGGAAAAATGTTTACCAATTTTGGTTTTTCCGTTTTAAGGAATCGGCAACTATAGGAACATTAACCGGTAGAACGACACATCGATTAAGCTTCCCTTCACTCAAGACACTTTCAGAATCAAGAGTTTTCATGGTTGCTTTATCAAGACCAGGAAACTTAGCTAGTGGTGAAGAATACTTAGATACATAAATTGAAATGTGGAAATGAATATATATAGACAGAAAAAGTGTCCAACTTTTAGATGGTGTCAAATCCTTCATGAATTATTGTGTTTGAGGCATTGAAGAGGGTTTGTTACCTTTTTCTATCTTGTGTCATTTTTGTGTAACTATTGGAATTAATGAAGCAGATAGTGAATGTTGCATTCTCCTCATCCACATAGTAGTACAACCCTTTATCATCAGCATCGCATTCATCAATTAAGAAGGTGTTACCCAAGCTGTATCAAAGCAATAACTCATCCGAAGCTGTATCAAAATTGATTCTAGCCTTATGATTTTGTGGTCAGGAAACTTGTTATTGCTAAAGCTTTTAAATTTTATGTTGACTGGGCATAGAAATTAAAGTAATGTGAGACTTTAATATGTTTTCTAACAAAAATAATTTTAATTTAATTTTATATTGACCGGGTATAGATAAAGTTTATATAAAAATAGAAGGTAATCTCTACGTCGCTACGCCTTTTTTAATCGCAAAATGAATCCTCTTAAAAATTATATTTATAGAGTTAGGAGATAGAGCATTGTTATTCATAAGCATTTGAACTATATGTAAAAGAGCAATTGTTTCTCGTGCTAGAAAATCAAAATTGTCAAAAGCAAATAGAATAAAAGCATGTTAATTATCGGAACACACTTTCTCATATTAGATCACTTGATACTGGATTTTTCGAATGGGTTATAATCCTTTTAGATTTCAACTTAATCACTTTTTTAACTTTTGTTTGAAAAAATTATCTTATTTTATACAGATACTTCTTATTGCTGATGAAATAAAACTTTGTTATATTGTTGAGACTATTCATTCTTTTTTATTGTTTGCTTTGAGTTCAGATTAAATTTTGGGTTGAAACAATTATGAAGGAGATTCATATTATTGATAGAATTTTATCATCTACCACCTCAAATTTGTCTTCTTTTAAAAAAGCATAATATTTACCATTATGTACGTGACACTCCTCATACTCAATGAAAAGATTATAATATCTTTACAAAAAAAATTCACCATTTTCAAGATTCACTCAAATCTTGTGTAAATTTTAAAATTTCTCTAGCGATACTGTAAATTAAGCTATCAAAAATTGTTGGAAAAGTGAATTATTTATTGAAAATTATAGAATTGTCGAGAATTTTTACCCGAAATTATGAAATTTTCTGAAGTTTTTACTGGGAATTATGGAATTTCCGAAAATTGTTAATGGAAATTATGAAATTTCTGAAATTTTTGGAAACCATTTTACCGGAATTTTCATAATTTCCGGTAGTTCAAAAATAAATTGAAATTTTTCGAAAAATATAGAATTTCTGGTAACTCTAACTTAGAAACTTAAATCGGCTGTAATTCACTGATTTTTGTCATTTTATCATTTTGCAGTGAGGACCAAAAGGAATGACAGGATCGTTGCCGACAGTATCACTGATAGAGCGGAAGCCGGGGCAAGGACTGATGCGGCAGAGTCTTCCTAGCCCTCCGACGAAATGATCTACATATGATCGTCAAATCCTCATTGGTCTTCAACTCAATAAGGTTGTATTTCATCCTTCCATCACTATCAATTAAATCTTCACGAAACTCGATCTCTCTCACCTTTCTGTTATCGGTATCAAGCAATAATTCATCCGAAAGACGGAACTCAACAGGTTGTTTATCTCCGTTGAAGTACACTTCTGCCTTAACCAAAAATTGAGGAAGAGGCATTTTAAGATGTTTTTCTCCACAACAAATGACCCATATTTATACAACTTTGAATTCATTCTGGACCACAGAAAATTGTCGATGCAATTGCAACCATACAAAATTGTCGAAAAAATTCTGATCGTAGAAAATTATGAGTTACAAAACTACCGAAAATTTCGGTATAAAATGGCAAATTTTGAATAATCTGGAATAAATTGTTACTCACTAGAAATTTCAAATAAACTAAAAATTTAGTGGGTACCGTAAATTTTGTTCGGACAATGGATTCCATTTTGACCAAGGGAACTTTTGGCATTACCAAAATATGGGGGTGTCAGGTACAACTTGGGGATGGCAAGTTAAATCCTCCTATTGTATGTGGTTGGGTTTGCTTCAAATTCCATTTATTTATATTTGATTAAATTTAGAATGAGCTATCATTTTGGTTCTTGCGAGTGTAATAAGTTTTCATAATAATTCTTAAAAAAATGTTTCTGTTAGGGAATCAGAAATAGGTGGTAGAGTGATGGAATAGAATCTTGGTGCGACGAAGCAAATTTTCGGTAAGGTGGAAACGGGTGAGCCTACAACGCCCAAGTCAGTGAGTGGATGGAGAATAGTGAGAGTGAGAGTGAGAATGAATTTAAATATCTGAAATGACGTGCATTAGCTCTTAAATAGCATGAGCGATCAAAACTGTCTGTGTATAACACATCGTGTTACACGCGTTGCTGTCTGATAAGATCTGACGGTGAGAGATGTGTTCAAGGATAAAATCGTATGCCCTTGATTGGAGTGAAGGTCCACCAATTCCATGCGCCTTTCTAATTGGCGCTCGTTCTTGGGCCTTTCATCACGGAACTTGCGAGTGGTCTAAAACAGTTTCCCCCTAAGCCCTTGTTCCTACTTTGTAGAATGAGGGCTTTGTCGTTTGTGCCTCTAGACCGGCTTCTAGTAGAAGTAAGTGAGTAATCTTGACGAGGCATCACTAACATTGGAAACAGACGCATTAAATTTCTTTTTTGTGATTAGCAATGTTTTGTAGGGAAGTCTTGACATGTGTCCCTACATCTAACAGTAATGATGCCTCTTAGCACTATCATACTTAAGCGTTCTTGAATAATTCACAATGAGATCTCGATTGGTGGTGGTGTGATTCGCAACTCTCAACGCAGTACATTACACGATTCATGTTCAGACACACATAAGGAAATTTGGAACTATTATCTCCTCTTTTTCGCCATTTGTGAACTTTGGATGCTCTTCTTCTTTTGTGTCTGCAACTTCTTCTATTTATGTCAATCTTTCTACATCACTCTTTATCTTTGACATAGTTATGCCACTTCTTTTTAGTGGAGCCTATAACGCGTGGGTCATCAAATTCATATCTTCGAGGTAACACTTGAATCCTTTTTTTTCTTTTTTTCTTTGCTTTGTTTGGGTTTCTGGAAAAGAGAGTTGGGCTTTGGGGGAAGAAATTGATATTGATTGTGGAACGTTAAGTGATAATATTCTCTCAAAGAAGAATCCATGGCTTGTAATCTTCTTTGTTTTGTATTTTGGTGAATTTCCTCGTCATAGGCAAACTTAAGTGGGAGTGCAAAGTTTGTCTTTATATCAACCATGTGTTTCTACTTACTGTCATATCTTTTATGTGTTGGCATCCTCTTTAAAATGGGTAATTCTCAATTTAGAGACTAAAAGGCGACAGGGGAAACTCTACGGCGTGAGTGGATCAAGAGACGTTGGATATCGAATTTGCCTTCGTCAGTGAGGGCGGTGTGGATCACACCTTTACTAAAGTGGGCCCCTCCTCACAATAGGAAGTGCTTCCCCATAAAAAAAGGATAATAGGATATGCAACACGTGCGATTGGTGTGTCATTTCTCTCCGTGAATGCTTGTTTTCTTTGATCTGTTTTTGTCTTCCCTTTAACGACTTAGAGGTGGCCTTTCTAAATCATCTAGCAATTTCTCCTACACAATTGCACTAGGTGAATCGGGGTTATATAAAAGTCTTCGAGTACTAGTGTGAATACAAGAAAGGAGTGTCGTCCTTGACCCTCTTCTTCCATCTCTTTAAAATCCAACGGAGTTCTACCAATTCATCTTGGGGTCAAGGTCTGATCTCTCTTAGGCAGAGTACCAAGATGTTTGAGATTTATTTAGAGTGTGAAGAATTTCAAGGACCAGTATTACTTGGTGATGTGTTGTAAGGCCGCAAGTGTACAATAATGCGAAGTAATATAATAAGATCGAACTCACAGGAAGATGTGTTTGAGTACTGATTTTTATCGCAACGATGTGCAACTAAAACAATAGAATATTCAAAGATTCAATGTGAATGGAATAAAATTAACAATAACAAATCTCTTTTCTTAGATTTTGTTTCGACCAATTAATTATATTGTCATCAAATAAAAAATAATTTAAAATTACCTAAAATTAATTATTGTAAATCTCACGTTATTAAAATTTGAACTCAAATTAAAAACATTAAAATAAAATAAAATAAAATGGAAAAATTAATGAATAAAATTATTGTTTTTGATAATACAATGAATAAAGTTTTAAAATAAAGGATCAAAACTTTGAAAAATGAATATAATACCAATAACATGACTATTTTGAAGAGATGTTCAATTTGAAAGAGAAGCAGCACAAGTAACACCACTTTCTTGGTTTCTTCTGCACTAACTAACGGTCACAAACATCATAAGCACTATGGTGAAACTGAATCCATACATTTCCAGAACCCAATCCCTTCCTTCAATTTCAAATCGCACATTTCAATTTCCAATCTCCAAAACCACCTCCGAATCTCGTCACAATCCCAAATCGTTCCCCATCTTGCACTCCCACCCAACTCCACAACACCAACAAATCGTCTGCGCTAGAAGGCGAGGTTGGTCCCAATCATCAAATCGAAAGATCCTTCAACTAGCTTCCACGCTCGCTTTCAATCTCAAGATCCTACCGGAGCCATTGAATTCAATCGCCGGCGAAATTGCACGAAGCAATTCGAATGAACATCGGATTCTGAACAGTCTAATCGGTGGCTGGAGAGGGAAATCGAGGAAGAAGAGGAATGTGAAGAAGGTTTTGTTCCCCGTTTTTGTGTTGATATGTGTTGCAGGTTTTTGGGCATTTAGGGTTTCGGAATTGGATCTGTTTCTAAGGGCATTGTTCTTTTCTATTGTTGGGGTTTCTTCAATTGTGTTGTTAAAAAATAAAGCATTAAAGGAGTGGTTTTTAGGGTTTTCTTTTGGGGTTGTTTTGATGATGAGTTTCAGATTGGGAAAAGAAGATATAAAATTTTGGGTTCAGAAGCTAAGAACTTGTTCTCCTGTTGCACAGATTGCAATGAGGAATAGAAATAGAAAATGGAGATTATCAAAATGAGAGCTTTTTCTTTCTTTCTTTTTCCCTCATACTGTTAGTTGATTCAATTCAGCCACCAAAAGATTGTTTGTGTGGTGTTGCTGATTCTTGTATTGCTAAATGATGCTTGGAAATTGATGCAACAATGATAACTCTATCTACTTCCAAAAACTGAACTGAACTGTACTGATACTTCTCTCCTGTTAGCAAAATGCAAAACTACAATGTTGCTAGGCTTCTTAGTGTTCACAGTCTCATAAAGTTGAGGGTAGAATCCTCCTTGAGCAAGGTTATTGACTTCTATGTAGATTAAGAGTTATATCATCCTTGTTAATTGTTGCATTTTCATGAAATGAGGACAAGGGTCACCCAATATAGCTTGTTTTCATAGGTCGATATACTAACAATTTTTTCATGGAAATGAAAAAAATGACTAGCTTGCTTAATGGGCAAAGCAAAAAACTCGGCCACCTAGTTAACTTGAGGCTTATATACTTTTGTTAGACTCATTTTTTAAAATTGGCAATTGTTATACCATTTAAATTAACAGAGTTAACCCGAGTTAGTCATTTTCATTGCTTAGATTATGTCAACCTATCAATATGTGTATGTGGATTTGACCTAGTTTAGAGCCTCATTATTTGGAGATTGTTTCTGGCCGCCAAAACTGTCTAATAGGATCGGTTTAGTTCAAAGAATCAAGAATACTCAGGACTGATGTGTCAAAAAAATCAAGACTGATGAATTAGTAGACGCTCGCCACGGAGCCGCACAATCGAGTCGAGCAACAATCTCATCTTAGTCGTCATATCCAATTCAATTATTCCTCGTGTTACACATCATGCGTTGTCGGTAGTGGTTTCAGTCTTCTCCATATATAAAGTGTAGTTATACACCATAAACAGGTACAATTCATTCACTCTTCTAAGTTGCACTTCTCGGGCCTCATTGACATGAGCATTAGAGTGATAAACTAGTAGATAAATATGTTATCCGCCTACCGGAGACCTGTACCAGTGTACTAGATAGATTCTACAACGAATTTCATGTGTACATCATCAATTTTCTATTCCACGCTGAAATAATAGTGTTGCCTATGAGAATTGTTTTCTAATTCTCACAAAATTCCACGTTGAATAAATCAGATATTTTCCGTTGCACCGCCACAATCATTTTTATTAACTTATCTGATCACTTCATGTTGCATAACCGTAGGCAACGCCAACGTTCCAAGCAATTCAATCAATTATTCATTAGAGCACCACCACACCAATATCAACTTATTTCGCTTCACCGCCTCTTTATGTCTCCTCAATAATTGGATGTGTATCTTTCCTGAAAGAACCGTTAAGGAAAGCCAATAAGGATATGTTTGGATTTGTGGTGTGTAATGGAATGGAATGATAAACAATGTGATTTTATTGTTTGGACTTGTAAATAATGGATGGAGTGGAGTGGAACACGGTGTAATATATTTCATCTCATTCCATCAAATTCTCCATTTTTATTTCATCAGATTTAAGGTATATGCAATGAATGAAGCATTATTAATAATATACTCAAACAGTGTGGAATCTATATTTCATTCAGCTTCCCTCCATTCCATTCTAATATGTCCCATTCTACTTCGCTCTGTTATGTTCTATCAATCCAAACATAGTCTAAGAGACAAGCTTCAGAATCGGAGGAAAAACACAAAGAAGGGAAATAAGGAGACGGGAGACCCAAACTAGGGTTCCAAGACAATGAAAAGGTTAGAGCTATCCCCAACGAAGTACTCCCATTTGTGGTAACGACCAAGGTATCCAATTATGAAGTGTTAAGAACCTTGATCGGCTAGAAGTTCATGCAAAAACATGTATGTCAATCTCTTCGAAGAATTAGGATTGTAAAGGAGAAAATTATCACCTTACAGAGGCATCAATCTCTAAACGCTAAATGACTATGTAACACGCCATTAGGGAGAAAGTATAAAGTATATGGTCTCTTTTTTAGAACGAAGAAATGCGTAAATGGTATATGTGTAATTTTTTATGGTCCCCTACGAGAGTGTCTACAATTGTATCATGGGAAGACCCTTCTTCGCAGCTCTTGATATTGTCGCTTCTATCGATGAATTATCATAACATTTATGACAAACTAGTAAGCATCCATGCTGGCCTAGCAAGAGCTCGTCAAATATATGAAGAACTACTAAAAGACCTAACAACAATAAAACCATCTAGCAATAGAGGAAGGTGAAAAAGGATGAGTTTTCCATAGTCGGTTGGACGTCAACATCACATCACTAATACGGAAAAGTGATACCACAACGGTTGGAGAAGTCTTACCACAACGATTAACCAACTGTTGTGAGGTAAGGTGTGATTGTATGTATGATGCTTTCCATTACGGTTTCGCGATCGTTGTGATAAACTATGTAGTGTGCTACCTATCACAACAGTTATCTTAAAAAATCATTGTCATAAATGTATGGTCATGAGTTTGATACCCAACTGCAACCAAAATCAAAACGCTTAAAAAATGACATTTCATTACGGGTATATATCACAACCGTTGTGGTATATATAAGAGTTTATTATAAAATATGGGATTGCTTTTTTTTTCTTGCCCCTCATTAATCATATACAACAATTAAAATAGATTTTTAAGATACTAATATGAAAAATTAAATTATTCTTGAAAAACAACTTAAACGATCCATTGTTTTTCAAATTGCATGCATATTATAATTCATGATTTCCTCATTAACCCATAGAACTTGATTCAACCCCAAATTCTTCAAAGTAATGTTGATGAATGTATGTCTTTTAAGTCTTTCACACAAAATTTGATTTCGTCTTTTTTTTCTAGTTTATTTTTCAAACATCAAGATTTGGATGAAAGACTCAGAGAGACATCCATTTATTAACATTATTTTGAAGATATTATGGCATTGAATCAAATTCTATAGGCTAAAGAGGACATTATGATTTACAAGATAGATGCAATTCGAAAAACATTTTAACTCAAAAATTTATTTAAATGAATGCACGTTCAATGAGTGGTTAGTGAAACAAGCAATAACATATGATATAACAAACTCACTAACAAAAATATAAAATAATTAAGATAGATTGGGAGAACTTGATAACTAACCATTCCTGGAAGCTATGAAGAGTTAAAAACATGTGTTCTCTATGGAAATATTATATGAAAGACTCATATAATATTTCCACAAAAAACACAAGTTCGCAAGTGTCTTAGATCCATGTTCATTATTAAGTATTTCCAACTGCATTATTGATAAGTAGAGATCCATAACTACTTTCTAGCTACACATGAAATACCATTTAATAATAAACAACACAAACAACATCAACAACATATAACAACAACAACATACATAACTTAAATTGAAAAATTGATTGTATCATTTAAACCCATAGCATCCACAATGAAAGGATGATAAAACTGGGGAGTCTGATGCAAACTCGTGTTAACAATAACAAAAATACCATATCGAACAAGAAGAAAATCGTATGGACATCATATGAAACATAACAGCATACTCAAAAAAGAGAGATTAAAGAAGAATAAGAATACCTTTATCAATGAAGAACAAGATTGACGGCTATATTATAGAATAGGGAAACTAATGACAAAGAAGAAGAGAGAAAAAGTGTACTGGGGTTTTGCAGTGAGAAATGACGATATTGTCAAAAAGAGAGTTAATTTACTTATATATGGCTAAATACCAATCATGTTGAAACCCTAGCGAAGAACATGAACAATACACATCACAATGTCCATAACCAAAATCTAAAGCATATCAACATGAACAATACACATTACAATGTAATTTTGTTAAAAAAGAAACCCTAAGCATTACCATTACCTGAGAGAAAAAGAAATGAACAACAAACATAGAATGTCGTCTCCAAAAATTCGTTTCTAGAAATAAATTTGTTTCCATAAATGAATGAAAATGGTGAAGATTTCAATATGGTCGTCTTCTTGTTCGCTAGGACGCCCTTGTGTGTTATGAACGAAATAAATTGTCTATTATGTTTTTATTAAGTGAAAAAAATTTCAAACGGTTGCAAGAAACAACCGCAGTAAAATATGAAACACACAACCACAGTTGAATGACATAACCGTTGTTATACTTTTAATTTTTAAATAACAAAAAATGTTAAGGGTCACACACTTATTTTTTATTGAAAAAATGGAAAAATATTAATGATGGGATTCGAAGCTTGTCACCCAATTTATATGACCATGGTTATATTTAAAAACTGTGATGAAATATTTCTTCATAAAATAAAAAGTAATAATGCACGTAAAAAAGCAATATATTATTACGGTGAATAAATGGTCGTGGTAATATATCTTCCCCGTAGGTATGTTTTATAGTAGTGCATATACTGATGCTTGTTTGGATGAAACCACAACAGATGATGAACACAACCTCCCGACTGAGGCAATAATGAAGATCCCAAAGACAATTTCAGATCGGGAATTCATAGTTATCTAGCTTGGCAAATATCCCGCCAAAATGGTAAAGATATGAGCCAACCTTTCTTACTTCATGGAAAGAGACCTCATCGAGTGCCTCAAAGCGAATTTTGATCTCTTTATCGTTTTTCAAATGATATTTCTGGTATCAACCCCAATGTGACATGTCATCATTTGAACATTGACCCATTTGTCTAGTATATGGTCCAAAGGAGAATGTGTCATCCCCTTGAAAAATCTGCGACTACTAGGAATTCCGTTCAAGGGATCCTTCAGGATAAATTTATTTATGAACTAAAATACACTGAGTGGATGTCCAATGTCACACTGGTTAAGAAAACATCAGGCTCATGGAGGATGCACATTGACTACAAAGACCTCAATAAGGCCTGCCCTATGGATTCATACACATTACTCAGCATTGATAAATTGATAGGTAATTTGAATCAATACAAGATAACGTTGTTTATAGTTTACCTATTTTAAATACAATCATATTTTCATGCATTAAATAGATTGAGACAACACCACCTTCATGACGAAACACGCCAACTATCCGTATAATATCATGCTCGTTGGCTTGAAAAATGCAGGGGAGGCGTCCAAAGGATGATGAACAAGATCTTTCAAGGAGAAATTAGTGAGATGCTAGGAGTATAGATGGACGATATGATCAACACATCCAAAAAATAGCAGTTGCACAATGACCATTTCATCTACGTGTTCAATCGTGTTTCATAAATATAACTTGAGACTTAACTCATAGAAATGTATCTTCAGCATCTGGGACAACAGGTTCTTGGGATTTTATTTGACAGAAAAAGGTACCAAAGACAACCTTGACAAATGTGGCGCGATCATCAAGATGGAGACTTCAACCACAAAGAAGAAGATAATGAAATTGAACAGAATGCTCAATACTCCTAGCATATTCATTTTAAAATCAACCCAACATGCACTTCTGTTTTATAGGTTACTGAGGCAAAAAGTACAATTTTATTGGACATCAGAATATGAGCAGACCTCCGCATAATTGAAAACAACATTTCCACCCATCTAATCTTGTTTAAGCCGTAAGTCGAAGAGACTTTATTCCTCTATCTAGTTGTGTCTAACGAGGCAGTTTTCATAGAGTTGGAAAGTATATAGAGCCCCATATATTTATATCAAAGGCATTAGTCAACCCAAAATTGTGCTACCAAAAAATTGAGAAAATCACTTTGGCCTTAGTAATAACCTCAAGGAAACTGCGACTTTACTTCTTGGCACAAATCATAGTAGTTTAAACATACCAACCTCTAAAGAAGGTCCTCAACAAGCCAAATTTAACAAGACTTGTGACAAAATGGTCAATCGATATATCCGAGTTTGATATCTCATTCGAAGAAAGAAAGGCTCTTAAAGTTCACGCCTTTGCAAATTTTACTGCATAAATGACACCGACCACGTCAAAACTGTGCACAAAGACCGTCTTCACAGACGGGTCATCAAACAAAAGATGAAGCACTGTGGGACTCATCTCTGAAAGCAACAAAGGATTATTTTAATAAATATCCTTGCATTTCAAATTTCCTAGCACTTATGGAACCATGTTTTGCAGGTCATTCGAGAAATGATCAAAGATAAAGATGACTATCTTGATTTTCTTTTGATAATGAGCTTTCGATGATGACAACTTGGTCTCACTGATGAAGATGCAACCTTCAGGAACAAAGCCAATAAAAATGTCAAGCGGTTAAAAATGCACAAGATAGTTTTGTTCAAAGCTTTTCTTCCAAATCAAACAGATGAACTAGGGTTATTTGAAGATCTTTATCCTTAGATAATGGCATTAAAGTTGAAGATACTTCAAACCTCATCTAAAATAATACTCAAGCAAGTGATTATATAGTATGTTTATTTTTCAATGCTTGAAGTTTCAAAGTGTGAAAAAGAGAAAGTGTAAAAGCTCTCTCAGTCGCGTCTGAGTGAATCATGTTTTATAAAAATACAAAGGCATTTTCGTAAAGTTATATGGATAAATCAGACACACACACACTAAAACATGTTTTAAATCCTATATTTATCAAATAAAACAACCTAAAAATATTTTGGTGTTGTTCCCATTGAATTAAGAACAAACAAAATAATTTGAGCAAGTTTTTTTAATTGTCCAATTGATTGGCACATATACCCAATCGATTGGGTTAGTTAAAATAATGTCCATAATAATTTGTGACATCGTCTTAATGAAAGACGGTGACTATATTTGAAAATATTAGTAATTGGGCATTCATGATCGATTATTTTTAGTCATCCAATTGATGGGGACAAGGAGCCAATCCATTGGGACATTAATTTAGCCCATGGATCTTTTCCTTTTTTGTGCCAACCTCTATCCTATAAATAGAGGCATCTCCCTTTACTTTTTCATATCTAGAAACGTGAGATCTCTATTTCACTCCTCATAGCGCTTAGAGGAAGTCACTGTGTTTAAGTTAGGTTTTGTATTCTAGAAAAGGATGACATTTTAAATTCACCAAGAAGAATTTTTCTTTTGGTTGAATAATTTCTCTTAAAAGAGGGTTTGTTTGGATTCAAATTTAAACATGTTAACAGTTTATTTTGGGGATTTAGTATTAAGTCTCTGATTTGGTTCGTGAGTTAGCCTTGTGTAAAAGATAAACTTGGTTCGAGACCAGCCTAGAATAAAATCTCAATTTTGGTTTGTGTTTTGCATGTGTAAAACCCCGATTTTGTTTGATATTAGTAGGGTGTAAATTCTCAATTTGCTTCATGGTCAGCCCGTGTAAGACCCCGGTTCAGTTTGGAGGATAGTCAATACAAACTCTGCATTGATAAGTCCGTAGAAAAACTTGGTTTAGCTTGGGGACTAATCACTAAAAGCTTCTATTTGGATGGTGACTAACCGTTTATCTCCATTGTTCTTTATTTGGTTGAATGTTAACATAAAACTTCATTTTCCTTATATAAGGGGGTTCGTAAGCTCAACCTACTAAAAACTTATAAGAATTACTAGATACTCTCGAGATCAAGTCTTGGGGATAGGATTAGGTCACTTCATTTATACCAAACCTATATAATTTTTAGTGTCATCTTCTTACCCTAATCTCTTTAATTTCAACAATTTGTTTAACTTCTTTTACCTTTTCATTGTTATTATTCAAACATTTTTATCGAAAATGTTTTTGAACTCTGAAAATGAAAACAATAAGTTTTTAAACTACCATTTTTCAAACCCCCACAGTTCGCCCCTCCCTGTGAGTGTAGCCACATGTCTAACAAGTGACATCATAGTCTAACTTATGTTCAAAGACTAATAGTCTCAAGAGAAAGTTGACTTCCAACACCTTTTCTAACAAGAGATATTTCCTGAACACACCTCCTTGTTTAATGGTGTTAGGTTTTAACTATGAAAATCTAGATTTAAAATTTTCATTCAAAGTATTGATTTATAATTGTGAGAAAAAATAATCAACAGTTTGTTTATTCATACCCACCTTGTAAATGGAGATGTAGCGGACAAGCCTGATTTCCTTTGGACCTTAAAATTGATTTCAAAACTAAGAACTTTCTATTAATGTATTTATATGATAAAAAAATCCTTTAAGTTTATAATTGTAAATCCGCCGAGGAAACATGTGATACTCTTGAAATGATATATGGAGTTTCTCCGAGTATCAAACGAGAGCAAAATAACACACGGGATGAAGAAAATGAATTCTTTATTCATAAATGTTTCTCCAAATTTTGAAAGGTTAGAAGTTATATTGGAACGTTTGTCACTAACAAATATCTAAGAGTTAAGAATTGGAATCAAAAGTCTGATCCAATTCTTAAATAAAACGATGAAAGTTCTTATGAGCTTTTGGAAAAATTTAAGGAAGAAATCGTAGAAAAGTTGAATGTATTAGTTGAATTACTTAGAGATGGAGGCATAAGCTCGAAACTCAAATAATCTTTAACAACTTCATCAAACTCCTATCAAATAACTCATGTGGTTTTCTTCAAAAGAACATACTCAGTAGTTGAACGATCTTAGAAAAATTCAACATCAAATGAAGGAACTTCATTTGTTGGAGGATACCTAAAAGAAGAAGCCCCATATAGTGGAATCTTTAGGAAAAGAATAGAAAATAAAACCTTTAAAAATTAAGAAGAGTCAACCTCAAAAATAACCTTCGAAGAATCTTCTTCCAACAAAGAAGATGAAATTTGCTTAAAAGTATCTCATGAGAAAGATCCTTGAGTATACTTGATAATAACAAATAAACACAATATCTCATATTGACTTATTTGAGCACGGTCAATCATTTTACAATCATACTCTATCAAGGGGCCCATAGATATTACTCTCGTATATGTAGGAGGGGCAAATCATATCTAGGTCACTTATGTCCCTCATTATAATTTGTAGAGTATCCATCAACCATCGTTATGATCATCCTGTTACGAATACTTTTTTATTGAGAATAAAGTACTCGACTCCATATATAGGGTGCATGGTGGTTTCAGGTCGAAGGGTGGTATACACCCATATCACTATGAGAATAACTTATGATATTTACATAACAAGCTATTTAGTATTCTCATGGTGGGTCTATCCAGTATAGGGATGTAAATGGATATTCATGGGGACGGATAGTATGATATACGTGTCCCCCCTTTGGATAAATATAATATTCATATCTGTCCCATATTCGTACGAATATTCGCTAAACGGATAATCTGCGGGTTTTAAGGTATCCACGAATACTTACAGTTATCCATGGATAACATTTTTTTCTAAAATTATTTTTTGAAAAAATATTTTCAACTTCTTTTAAAGACTCAAGAAGTTATTATCACATAACATCCATACAAATCTCTCTTATTTTAATAACAAAGTTTAATCCCATTCAGTTTCCTTCATTTTTATCAAAATATAATATCCATACATTTCATATCTAAAAAAAAAGAAAGATATTGTGATTCTTAGTTATGGTGGAAGTTTAATACCCATGATAAATTTTATCCATAGATATCCGCAAGTACGTATTTTTTTGTCATCCCTAATCCAATATAACCATCATTCCTAATATTTATATATTGTCAGTGTAAAAGAATTTTACACAGTCAGTTAATCATAGACGTTGAATGTTGAGAGAAATTTAACTTTTATTTTAATATGAAATACAAACAAATGAAGGTGATGAATTGATGATGTAAATTTTTTTACCTTGACGTCAAGTACATAGTAATTAATTTTTATAAAATAAAAATAATTTTTGAGTGAGGTATAAATATAAACCTTAAACTTTGCTAAGCCTAATCCTCGATCCTTCATTTGAAAAATCTAATTAGTATTAAATATTTCATAATGATGTTTCTATTTAATTTTCTTCCCAAAAAGAACTTCATTAATTTTGTTTTAATTAATAACTCAATAAACAGCATAACTAATGGGCCCAATAATTCTAAGCCCAAACATGCATTACCATTTTACCCTTAACAATGTCAAAAACCTGTTTCAACTCTTCCATCGTCATCATCCTTCCCCTGTTTGCTGTCAAAGCTTCTCCAGTTTCTCATTCTCACTGCATGCATGCCCCTCATTCCCTGTAAGTATCAATCTCTCTTTACACTTTTCAACATTGTTACTTTTGCTCAATTTCATAATCCCTCAAAACCCACCAAAAAAAACCTTCAATTTCATGTAATTTTTCTATTACATCCAAAATTTCATTCATTTTTCACAAACCCTAACATTTCTCTTGCAGAATCATGCTTTCACCTTGACAACATCCAACACAATGGATCAACATCATCAACCTAACAAATATCCAACCACATTAGCATTACTAGAACCCAATAACCTAAAAACCGATAAACCTAACGATGATCAATGTTTCCTCCTTTACTTCATCATGGGCACATACTTTGGTCCTCACATCAATGCTGAGAAAAAATCAATCTTGCAAAGAGTTGCTGAAGGTCTTCCTTCTTACACACGTGATCAGTTAACATCTTCTTTCATCAAGGTATCTGAGTTAGAGCGTATTTACTATTACATACTTAGGAATGTTGAT